>NC_041005.1:27093376-27207759 GCF_004193775.1 Glycine soja | reverse complement strand
AGTTCCTTGCGTGAATTCTTTTTGGCAAAGGGAGAAGAGAATGAAAAGATGAATAGCATAAGTTTTTAAGGTTTAGAAAAACCAGAAAACTTTGGAAAGCTTTTAGCAAAAGGAAGAAGAAGAAGAAGTGCAAAGAGACTCAAAAATCAATGTGGAAAACTTGCTTGTGTAAAGAATGAATTGGAAAAGATTGATTGATAGAATGAATGAATTGATTGAAAAATGCAAAACAAAACCTTGCTTTTATAGACTCTTCGTGTCTGGTTAAGAAGACCATTTAGAAGAGTTATAACTTTTAGAGAAACTTAAAACCAATTTGAAAAAGTCAAAAACCTTTTTGAAGAGTTACATCTTTTGATTTATCAGAAACAATCACTGGTAATCGATTACCAAATTAGTGTAATCGATTACACAAGGCTTTTAAGTGAAAGGATGTGGCTCTTCACATTTGAATTTGAATTTCAACGTTCAAGGGCACTGGTAATCGATTACCAAAACATTGTAATCGATTACAGCCTTTTGAAAATAATTGGAACGTTGTAAATTCAGTTTGAAAACTTTTTCAAACTCATTTTGCTACTAGTAATCGATTACAACTATATGGTAATCGATTACCAGAGAGTAAAAACTCTTTGGTAAAAGTTTTTGTCAAAAAGTCATGTGCTATTCAAAGTTTTGAAAAACTTTTTAATACTTATCTTGATTGAGTCTTCTTTTCATTCTTGAATCTTGATCTTGATTCTTGAGATCTTGAACCTTTGTCGCAACCTACCCTTCGGCGGGAGGGCGACGCGTGACTCGCGGGATGTGTGTTCCACGAAAGGAATACGCGCGGAGTCGCCACCAACGTTTATTTGAGGAAAACGTCGGAAAAACCGGAAAAGACACGATCTACGAACTTTTAAGTGAAAGGTTCGGGAGTTGTATTTACGCACGGGGAAGGTATTAGCACCCCACACGCCCGTCCCAAGGGACGGCAGCCTTTAATCGAATGTGCAAACATGACTTTGATTTTTTATGTTCCCTTTTATGTTCTTATATCCTTTATACCCTTTTTATATTTTTTTCTTTTTCGTGGTCGACAAGGGTGTTTCCCTTTGCTCCTACGTATTCCTCAATTTGTGATGAGGAAATCAGACCTACGTAGTTCTTTCTTATCAAGTGATTCTTTTTTACTTAAGTGTTGATCATTTTAAGGCGTTGGACCTTAAGAATGATCCATTTTACTTAGTGAGGAATTGAAAATGACGAACTTTCGAAAGCCTATTTTGTGGACGAGCTTGACTAGGCGAATTGATTTTAGCCTTAGTTTCACTTTAGTTATTAATCAATTCGGTTAAGAATGAGAAATCCCAAAGAGAAAACGTCCGATTGATTTTCCGCTTTATTTTACTAAAAGATGTTTTTTGATTATTTATATTATTTTTTTACCTCTTTTTGATTTCCAACGTGGTTACGGCACGACCGAACGGTCGGAATTTGTTTTAACCGAAGTTAATGGATAATACAATTCAAACGTTCGGTGGAAATTTATTTTATTTTTAAGTTAAGCGAGAAACGACTTAAGTAAAATGGCTTAAGCACGTCAACAGGGGGTATAAAAAGTAAACAAAACGAGAATAAAAATGCACTAAACACAATGTGGACCTCTATGGGTGCATAGAATGAATCGAAAAGCTTGGTTCGAGGTACTTACCCGTTGAAGATCGAAGAACGATGAAGAACGAATGAAGAACGTCGAAGAACGGTTGAAACCTTTGCGAGATTCCTCACGGAAAACGTTACGGAAACGTTTCGGAAGCGCCTCGGCTTAGATTTTCTTCACGGAAATAATTTTTCCAAGCAAATTCGAAAGAGAGAGAAGTGCCTAAGGGGCTGGACCCCTTCCTTCTTCATTTCCTCCCCTATTTATAGCAAAATAGGGGAGGTGGTTGCCGCCCAGCTCGCCCAGGCGAGCTCAGCTCGCCCAGGCGAGCAGGGTTGCTTCCTCCAGAAGCAACCGCCTTCTGGAGGAATCTTCTGGAGGGCCCAAATGGGCCTGGTTGCTATTTGCACCCCCATTTTTACTAAGTACACCCCCCTCTGCTGTTTTTTGGTGATTCTTTTTTCGTAAAGTTACGGAAACTTACGAATTTCGTAACGATACTTGTTTTCTTTCCGTAATGTCACGGAACCTTGCGGATTACATAATCATCCCCTTTTGACTTACGGAATGTTACGGAACCTCACTTAATTATGCAACGATGCTTCCATTTGATTTCCGATGTGTCACGGAAACTTACGGATTGTGCATCAACATTTTTTTGGTTTTTCGGCATGTCCTGGAATTTCATAAATTGCCTAATGATGGGTGCCAAGCACCTCACAAGGACCAAAGAATGGTCGCATGTCATCAAGCAAAGGTCCCCGGACGAAATTAGGGTATGACAGTTGCCCCTCTTTACTTGTCTTTTATTGGAGATAAAAGAAAAGTAAAGATAAGACACTAATTTCGTCCCTCTCGATTTGACGAGAGTCGCGGGTGACCATAAAATCTCCACATGCAAATGACTTTGTTGTTCCCGGAGGAACAAAAGGTGCAGAAGACTGTGTCAGCCCCTGCATGCTATCAAGCGTTCTGTCTTACAGATAGCAAAAGAATGGGTGCGAATAACCATAAGGTATCTCCGCGTATCATGGGTGCAGAATGACCAAACTTGGTCTCTGCTTGTCATCGGGCCCGCCGCCTCTGGATGACAAAAGGGTGCGGATAACCGTAAGGTATCTCCGCGTATCATGGGTGCAGAATGACCAAACTTGGTCTCTGCGTGCCAACGGACACGACTGTGTCTGAATGGCAAAGGGGTGCGGATAACCGTAAGGTATCTCCGCGTATCATGGGTGCAGAATGACCAAACTTGGTCTCTGCGTGCCAACGGACACGACTGTGTCTGAATGGCAAAGGGGTGCGGATAACCGTAAGGTATCTCCGCGTATCATGGGTGCAGAATGACCAAACTTGGTCTCTGCGTGCCAACGGACACGACTGTGTCTGAATGGCAAAGGGGTGCGGATAACCGTAAGGTATCTCCGCGTATCATGGGTGCAGAATGACCAAACTTGGTCTCTGCGTGCCAACGGACACGACTGTGTCTGAATGGCAAAGGGGTGCGGATAACCGTAAGGTATCTCCGCGTATCATGGGTGCAGAATGACCAAACTTGGTCTCTGCTTGCCAACGGACACGACTGTGTCTGAATGGCAAAGGGGTGCGGATAACCGTAAGGTATCTCCGCGTATCATGGGTGCAGAATGACCAAACTTGGTCTCTGCGTGCCAACGGACACGACTGTGTCTGAATGGCAAAGGGGTGCGGATAACCGTAAGGTATCTCCGCGTATCATGGGTGCAGAATGACCAAACTTGGTCTCTGCTTGCCATCGGACACGACTGTGTCTGAATGGCAAAGGGGTGCGGATAACCATAAGGTATCTCCGCGTATCATGGGTGCAGAATGACCAAACTTGGTCTCTGCGTGCCAACGGACACGACTGTGTCTGAATGGCAAAGGGGTGCGGATAACCGTAAGGTATCTCCGCGTATCATGGGTGCAGAATGACCAAACTTGGTCTCTGCTTGCCAACGGACACGACTGTGTCTGAATGGCAAAGGGGTGCGGATAACCGTAAGGTATCTCCGCGTATCATGGGTGCAGAATGACCAAACTTGGTCTCTGCGTGCCAACGGACACGACTGTGTCTGAATGGCAAAGGGGTGCGGATAACCGTAAGGTATCTCCGCGTATCATGGGTGCAGAATGACCAAACTTGGTCTCTGCTTGCCATCGGACACGACTGTGTCTGAATGGCAAAGGGGTGCGGATAACCATAAGGTATCTCCGCGTATCATGGGTGCAGAATGACCAAACTTGGTCTCTGCGTGCCAACGGACACGACTGTGTCTGAATGGCAAAGGGGTGCGGATAACCGTAAGGTATCTCCGCGTATCATGGGTGCAGAATGACCAAACTTGGTCTCTGCGTGCCAACGGACACGACTGTGTCTGAATGGCAAAGGGGTGCGGATAACCGTAAGGTATCTCCGCGTATCATGGGTGCAGAATGACCAAACTTGGTCTCTGCGTGCCAACGGACACGACTGTGTCCGAATGGCAAAGGGGTGCGGATAACCGTAAGGTATCTCCGGGTATCATGGGTGCAGAATGACCAAACTTGGTCTCTGCTTGCCATCGGACACGACTGTGTCTGAATGGCAAAGGGGTGCGGATAACCGTAAGGTATCTCCGCGTATCATGGGTGCAGAATGACCAAACTTGGTCTCTGCTTGCCATCGGACACGACTGTGTCTGAATGGCAAAGGGGTGCGGATAACCATAAGGTATCTCCGCGTATCATGGGTGCAGAATGACCAAACTTGGTCTCTGCGTGCCAACGGACACGACTGTGTCTGAATGGCAAAGGGGTGCGGATAACCATAAGGTATCTCCGCGTATCATGGGTGCAGAATGACCAACCTTGGTCTCTGCGTGCCAACGGACACGACTGTGTCTGAATGGCAAAGGGGTGCGGATAACCATAAGGTATCTCCGCGTATCATGGGTGCAGAATGACCAAACTTGGTCTCTGCGTGCCAACGGACACGACTGTGTCTGAATGGCAAAGGGGTGCGGATAACCATAAGGTATCTCCGCGTATCATGGGTGCAGAATGACCAAACTTGGTCTCTGCGTGCCAACGGACACGACTGTGTCTGAATGGCAAAGGGGTGCGGATAACCGTAAGGTATCTCCGCGTATCATGGGTGCAGAATGACCAAACTTGGTCTCTGCGTGCCAACGGACACGACTGTGTCTGAATGGCAAAGGGGTGCGGATAACCATAAGGTATCTCCGCGTATCATGGGTGCAGAATGACCAAACTTGGTCTCTGCGTGCCAACGGACACGACTGTGTCTGAATGGCAAAGGGGTGCGGATAACCATAAGGTATCTCCGCGTATCATGGGTGCAGAATGACCAAACTTGGTCTCTGCGTGCCATCGGACACGACTGTGTCTGAATGGCAAAGGGGTGCGGATAACCATAAGGTATCTCCGCGTATCATGGGTGCAGAATGACCAAACTTGGTCTCTGCTTGTCATCGGGCCCGCCGCCTCTGGATGACAAAAGGGTGCGGATAACCGTAAGGTATCTCCGCGGGCTACCAGCTCTTGGGTCATGGTAACAGAAAGCGGTGCGGTCGACAAAAGCGAGGCTTTTGCTCCTACGTATCCTCCCATTAGGAACTCAGACCTACGTAGTTCTGGATAACTTGTGAGACTTGAAAAGTCTCGGTGTTTTCTCCACTAAAATGCAAACATGCTTTAGCAAAGAGACAAATATTCCAACTGATTTAGAGCAGCATATGCTTTTTGGAGTGAAAAACAAAGCGTCTACCGGGGAAGGAGAGTCTGCTGATGAAATCTCCCATAACCATAAATGAGATTTTGGATGTTAGCATTTCGTTTCTAAATGACCATTTAGCGGAAACACTGGGTTCGACAAAAATAGAAGAAATCTACTCAAAGTGTATCAATCTCGCACAGGTAAGTGTTTCATCCTAATTCCGAACCATAGATATGTCATGACTTGACTTTGCAAATTATTTCCTATCAAATCAAAAATTACATGCGTGATCATGGATCAAATAGGACTTCCCTTGGGAATGGGTTCTTTTGGTGGTTTCTTCTTCGGCTTTTGTGTGTTTTTGGCTTTTGATTTTTCTGGCTTTTTCTTTTTTCTGTTTTTTTGTTTAGTGCGGGGCGAGGAAAAAAAAAAGGGTCGCTAGCGCACGGAATTTTGGTTGGTAATTAAAGGGGGGAGACCATTTTAGGTCGTGGTTTCCTTTCCTTCCTTTTTGTTCATTTGGTGACAATTCTGTATTGTTCAGATATTTGTCTGGTCCAAAGACCTCTCTGCATATTTCTTCTGTTTTTTTCTTCGATCCCCGATCAGGGGCTTTCTTTCCTTCTTCTTCTTCTTCTTCTTCTCTTTTTTTTTTTTTTTACTTTCTCCCATTCTTTGATTGGGAATTTTCTTTCTTTTCTTTTTGCTTTCTCCCACTCTTTGATTGGGAATTTCCTTTCTTTTCTTTTTTGCTTCCGAGGGTAAGGATTGACATTCTCACCCTAGGTCAAGGTTTATGGTGAGTCAGGATTTTGGCTCAAGGTTTGTAGAATGGCTAGACATGATACATGTCGGGGTTTGGTTTGGCTCAAGGATAAAAGGGATGCCCCACATTATTTCCATGACACAAATGCAAAAATGATGATTTGGAAACTTTATGCAAAACTGGTCATGCATGCATCTACGCGGACACTCAAATGTCAACTTTTTATGGTCATGTGATGCTAGGGCTCAGGATTTCATTTCCTCTATTTTTAATCAACATCTCTCTCTTTCCCATTACTCTAGCTCTAGCACGAGTTCGGTAAGGGTGCCGTAAAGCGTGTCCTTTTCTTTTTGATAACAATGATTAAGTTCATTTTTTATTTTATTTTATTTTTCAAGGAAAGAATGCAATGAGCAATGCAAGCAATGAAAAGCATGGATGTATGCGAATGGTGTACAGTTGAAGTATTGCGAATTTTTACACAGGATATGGGGTTGAATCAATTTAGATTTTCAACATGGTCCATGACATCTTTGTCAAGGTGAAACTGGAAGTAACAAGGACATCAATAATCCTAAATATGTTTGGCAGTAGACGAAGCAGTGATGTGACTCGACTCATCTTTTGCCCCAATTTTGCAAGACGGTTACTTCCATATTTCAACTTGACTTGATGAACCTTTTTGTAAAAGCATGAGCTTGGTTCAACCCTATAATCCAAGGAATGGCAATTCTGATCGCCAATACTTCAACAACATCTCATAGGGATGAATGACTCGGGCATACTTTAAGCTTATGCACGGAAAATGTAATTATGAAATTGAGATGCCCGAAGAAACACCCTTTCCTAGTTAACCATGCATTAGGTACCATGTTCAATTATTTTGTCTTTAAGTGAAACGGGTTTATGATCCCAACATGGTTGGCTCGTGGTGCCTAACACATGGAACTAAGAATGTAGTGTGAAGTTTCACGCTTCCCCCTTTTTGTTTTTGTTTTGTAGAGGAAAACGCAAGGATGAGCAAACATGAAAACAAATGGTATGCAATTTTGCAGATCAAAAAGTTTGTTGAACGCATATGCATGATGATGCCATGACTCATGCAAAATGTGAGGCCGGAATATGATAACGGACAAATGCAGGATATGTCCATTATGATGTTATGAAGAGATGCTTATGCGATGCATGATATGAATGCATTTTACGGACACGAGAGCCCGGAAAATTATCTCTTCTTACTTGCGCATTTGGGGGCGCAGTGCCCCATGTGTACAATTAAGAAGGTGATATGGACCTTCCGGCTTCCCGTGACAAAGGACGAGACCAACATACAATGCATGCTAGAGAAAAAAAATGCGGGAGTGATTTGATTTGCACAAGTTTTTTTTTGGAGTAAAACATGGGATCAACTCATTTTATTTAAAAAAGGAAGTCGTATCTAGTCAAGGTCTGAGAGACCATACAAGTTTCCTAACGATTTCTAATTATGTGGGCCATTAAGTTTATCATATGCTGACAATAGCCGAGAAGCCCATGAATCTCTTCGGGGGCGGAGTAGGTGTCTGCCATTGCCTTGGCCTTGGCTAACAATCGGGGAAGTTCTTGACTCCCGTTCAAGGTAAGAGCAAACCGATCCATCCACATGGTTGCCTCTTGGTGTAAAGAGTCGATCACCCTTCCTCTAGCCTCTTTTTCCGCATATACTTGAGCATACTCATCCGCGATTCTATGCTCGTGGGCCGTGGCTAGACCCAACTCTTCTTGGTACTTGGCGATGATAGCTAACATGTTGGTTTCTGTCTCGCATAGACGCTGAGACAAGCTTCTTTTGGACCTTGAACAAGCAATCAACTCCTCTTTCAGAACCATGCTATGTGCTCGCGACTGGTCCCTTTCTTCCCTTCGCAACTTGAGTTCATTATTGCTACCCCATAGAGCTCCGCGAAATTTGTTCCGGCCATACTCTTCCTTGCGAGCCCTCTTGGTTTCTTGTTCAAGGGCTTTTGCGGTAATTGCATTTTCTTCCCGTAACCCGGCGCACTCCTTCCGAACGTGTGTAGCAGCCAACTTGAAATTCTCCTTGGCGAGTTTTGCCTTTCCTAACTCGCTTTTGAGAGCTTGGACTTCTTCGTCCTCTTCCGGTGCTTCAAAATTCTCTTCGCTGACGACTTTTAACTTGGCGAGCCAATCTAAACCTCGTATGCGAACTTTCAGCCATTCGTGGTACCCACCAATGATGCCATTACGAATGCCTCTAAGCTCTTGATCTTTCCTTAACGGGGTTTCCCATGCCTTATGGATTCTTGGTATAGTCTTGGAATTTTGTGCGCCGAAATCCCTCACAAGGAGAGGAGACATGCTTTCTTCCGTCGGTGCTCCCCTCATGGGGTACCCTAGTTGTCTTATAGCGAGCGCGGGATTGTAGTTAATACAACCCCTCGTTCCTACCAGCGGAATGTTTGGGTATCTTCCACATGAGAAAAGGACTCCTTCTTTTCCTTCCTTCCATCGGGGGAACCAACTGATTGTTCTACCTCCTATCCCGGCCAAGAGCTGGTCCCAATCTATTCTCCTCTTTTCAGTACATGAGCGATGGCTCAGGAGCGGACATGGATGTCTTGTGTCTTGTTGGAACAAGTGTGAAACCAACCAAACACAGAGGGCGGGTAAGCAACAGATGATCCGTGCGCTACTCTTTTCGCACCTTCGGTCAAATGTGTCAAATAGATCTGCCAAGACAGCTACCACCGGACTTTCCTTGCTATGGTGGTAGGCAAGGAAAGCGTCGATTGCTGCTAGGTCTATCAAACCATCCACGTTTGGAAAGAGGACGACCCCAAAAATTAGCAAAGCTAACACATCCATAAACGGGACCCAGTCTCCTTGATTGGCCATACCCCTCGCCTTGTCTTCTAGGTACTTCTGTGGCAGGCCCGCTATGCCGTTCCGAGTCTATTTTATGCGGTCCAAACCTCTGGCTGAATCCTTGACCACAGTTGCAATTCTGCTCAAAGAGGGGAGACACCCGGAGGAAAGATATGGTTTCCTTCCCCCGAGAGGACATCCTAGAATTTCCTCAAATTCTTCAATGGTTGGTACTAATTGGAAGTCCCCGAATGTGAAGCATCTCAAGGGCTGGTCGTAGTATTGGGTAAGTGATGCAATGGCTTCTATGGACACCTCTGCTATGGTCAACTCTAAGATCTTTCCGTAAGTCTTGCGGAAGGCTTGCATTTGGAGGGGTTCCATCAACCGCCCTAATTCCTTGATGCTGGTGGTATCTAGGCTTTTGACCTTGACTTGGTAGAACCTCTTGCCGGTTTGATTTGTTCCCATGCTTACCAAAGTGAGATAAAAGCTGGTGCAAATCAAAACTCCGATATCTCATGGGTGGGATGGATGAATGCATGACGGAATGCATATGACACAGAGGCAATCTAGAAATGCGGGGGTCCGGGGAATTTGTCCCCTTCTTAGATACGACGTCTAGGGGTAGCAAAATGCCCCAACGCACGTTTTTAAGAAGGCGACACGGACCCTCCGTTGGATCAAGACAGAACCCATATGCAATGCCTATGCAAAAGACACAATGCGGGAACGTACACAGTATGACAATATTTACTGAACATAAGCAAAAGGGTATATGATACTCATGCATGGCAGTGTGAAAAATGGCACGCAGCGTGTTTGCTTCGTGCCCCTATTTAAGGGACCTATAAGGGAGAGAACTAACTAGGCTTTTAGCAATAATCCCCAAGGTAGTTATATCTCTCTTGATGGTTTCTAGAGGTATCATCCCCTTTGAAGAACATATTGTAGCAGTAGGGACTACTAGCAACAATAGGTTTTCAAAGAGAAAAGCTCTAGATGAGGGTTCACTGTAATCAAGCAAGTCGGAGACCTAGCATGATCACAGATTCACCTCCACTCCTTATGCTCCCATGAACCCGGGTATAGGGCCCTTTTTCACTCACAGTGTGTGCAAATAGTGTTGGTGTTTGTGTGCATCAAATGAATAAATATTTACCTCATGCATACATTCTAAAACACACTAAAAGCAACAAATAGTTTATATACACAAGAACATAAGACAAATAAAGGGAAACCAACAAAGGAGAAAGTCATGATAAAACATTGCACAAGATTAAATGGCCTAACTCTCTAAAAAAAGTTCCCCAGTGGAGTCGCCAACTGTCGCAACCTACCCGTCGGCGGGAGGGCGACGCGTGACTCGCGGGATGCGTGTTCCACGAAAGGAATACGCGCGGAGTCGCCACCAACGTTTATTTGAGGAAAACGTCGGAAAAACTGGAAAAGACACGATCTACGAACTTTTAAGTGAAAGGTTCGGGAGTTGTATTTACGCACGGGGAAGGTATTAGCACCCCACACGCCCGTCCCAAGGGACGGCAGCCTTTAATCGAATGTGCAAACATGACTTTGATTTTTTATGTTCCCTTTTATGTTCTTATATCCTTTATACCCTTTTTATATTTTTTTCTTTTTCGTGGTCGACAAGGGTGTTTCCCTTTGCTCCTACGTATTCCTCAATTTGTGATGAGGAAATCAGACCTACGTAGTTCTTTCTTATCAAGTGATTCTTTTTTACTTAAGTGTTGATCATTTTAAGGCGTTGGACCTTAAGAATGATCCATTTTACTTAGTGAGGAATTGAAAATGACGAACTTTCGAAAGCCTATTTTGTGGACGAGCTTGACTAGGCGAATTGATTTTAGCCTTAGTTTCACTTTAGTTATTAATCAATTCGGTTAAGAATGAGAAATCCCAAAGAGAAAACGTCCGATTGATTTTCCGCTTTATTTTACTAAAAGATGTTTTTTGATTATTTATATTATTTTTTTACCTCTTTTTGATTTCCAACGTGGTTACGGCACGACCGAACGGTCGGAATTTGTTTTAACCGAAGTTAATGGATAATACAATTCAAACGTTCGGTGGAAATTTATTTTATTTTTAAGTTAAGCGAGAAACGACTTAAGTAAAATGGCTTAAGCACGTCAACAGGGGGTATAAAAAGTAAACAAAACGAGAATAAAAATGCACTAAACACAATGTGGACCTCTATGGGTGCATAGAATGAATCGAAAAGCTTGGTTCGAGGTACTTACCCGTTGAAGATCGAAGAACGATGAAGAACGAATGAAGAACGTCGAAGAACGGTTGAAACCTTTGCGAGATTCCTCACGGAAAACGTTACGGAAACGTTTCGGAAGCGCCTCGGCTTAGATTTTCTTCACGGAAATAATTTTTCCAAGCAAATTCGAAAGAGAGAGAAGTGCCTAAGGGGCTGGACCCCTTCCTTCTTCATTTCCTCCCCTATTTATAGCAAAATAGGGGAGGTGGTTGCCGCCCAGCTCGCCCAGGCGAGCTCAGCTCGCCCAGGCGAGCAGGGTTGCTTCCTCCAGAAGCAACCGCCTTCTGGAGGAATCTTCTGGAGGGCCCAAATGGGCCTGGTTGCTATTTGCACCCCCATTTTTACTAAGTACACCCCCCTCTGCTGTTTTTTGGTGATTCTTTTTTCGTAAAGTTACGGAAACTTACGAATTTCGTAACGATACTTGTTTTCTTTCCGTAATGTCACGGAACCTTGCGGATTACATAATCATCCCCTTTTGACTTACGGAATGTTACGGAACCTCACTTAATTATGCAACGATGCTTCCATTTGATTTCCGATGTGTCACGGAAACTTACGGATTGTGCATCAACATTTTTTTGGTTTTTCGGCATGTCCTGGAATTTCATAAATTGCCTAATGATGGGTGCCAAGCACCTCACAAGGACCAAAGAATGGTCGCATGTCATCAAGCAAAGGTCCCCGGACGAAATTAGGGTATGACAACCTTGAATTTTGATTCTTGTCTCTAGACTTTCTTCTTGAGTCTTGAATTCTTCTTGATTCTTATCTTGAACTCTTGAATTGTTCTTGATTGATCTTTGAGCTTTTTGTCATCACCTTTGTCATCATCTTTTGTTATCATCATTGTTATCATCAAAACACCTTTGAATCACCTTTGATTCACCATGAAGCTTTGCTTATACAACTACTTGATCCACATGGGCTTTATTGGGCTTGTAACTTGGTCAGGGGTAAGAGGGCCGTGAAAGAAAGGATTAGAGGCTCAAAGAGTGTTTGAGGGTTATATTGAGTAAGAACCTCAAGAGCATTGCTCGTACCTTTGGGTTGGACTCTATTCCTTTTGTCTTATACATTAATCTTCCATCGCACTTTTGTGCCTTTCTTGCAAAATTTGAAGATCTTTTGCCTCTCTTTTTCTTCACTCGCCTTTGGCAGATTTTATTTATTATTTTTTTTATTGTTACCCAACTTCATGCATGTGTTGTTTGCATTGCTCTTCTCGCCGGTTTAACGGTGGTTCCTACTCAGGGTTCCTATTTGTTTTTGTTGTTTTCTTTTTTTTTTTAGAAAACAAATATGCTTTCGCTCAGAGGGGGTAGCAAAGGGTAAACTAGTGTTTGGGATGTTGAAACATGGTCATGTGTTATTTCAAATCTTGACTTGGATCCTTTCGTAGTTTGGATTTTGGGATACAACCTTTATAACACATCCCTGATTGTTGTTTTTTGTTGCTTTTTTTTTATATCAACCCCAGTTTTGCCTAGGCCGCCCTTTCGGGTTTTCAACCTACTGGGTAAGAACTTCTGATCTGCCCCTAGGTTCACTAGAGGCAAATGCATGGTGCCTCTCATTGCCCCATTATAGGGATCTGAGGTGTCTATTGTTGTCTTTCGTCATGACCTTGTAGCAAGGAAGAAAAGAAAGAAACTGTGCAGGTTCCCGAAAATGAATTTTCAAGGACGAGAAATATTTAAAGGATTTTCAATTGATAGATTAAGTCAAATGACTCTTGTTCTTGATAACTAACTTTTCTCTCAAAAAGAAAACTTTTAAGAATGAGGTCACATGAATGTCTGTACTTTTATTTGAAACACAGGCAATCAAACGTTTTTTTAGTTTTTACTCGTCATTTATGGTACCCTCACCAAACGTGGAGAATGAGCAATTCCTGATTGAACAGACTTAGAGATCAAATCAAGAACGTAGGTCACTCAAGAAAACAAACCAAACAACTTACATTCACATTCCAGTGGAAGTTAAATAAGCAAAGATGTAATTGTGAGAGAAGGACATCAAATTTATCCATATTATTAGCATTGTGACTATGGTTTACAATAATGGCATAAACTTGAAAATCCTAATGAGTTATATAACAACAACCTTCAAATTGCACCATGTATGGTGTCGCTTACCAATGTCAGAATTCACAAATGATTATCCTCCTCAAATTTTAGCCGGCCCGCATCAATCAGATTTTTCACCTTATGCTTCAAGGTCATACAATGCTCAATGGAATGCCCCGAAACTCCTCCATGATAAGCACATGTTGCATTCAAGTCGTATCCTCAGAAAAATGGAGGTTGAGGAACCTTGGCTGGGGTTATGGCTACCGTTGCATTATCGAGTAAATAAGGGAGTAAGTCAATATATGACACCAAAATTGGGGTGAATTCTATAGGTTTTTTTGCTGGAAAATTCCTTCCCTAGTTAGTGTTTTGGCTTGCGTTAAGGGTGGTGTTTGGTATTGGATGTGCGGCAGGTGTGCTTTGTGGCTGATTTAGGGGTGGCCTTTGTGGATGATTGAGCATTCTTGGTTGATAGGGTGGTGGGTAATGAGAAGGGCCGATATTGGCTGAGTAATGATATTGTTGAGCTGGTGGGAAATTTGACCATGTAGGAACGACCGTCACAACATGGGTTCCTCCCTCCTTCTCATTCTCTCTATTTGCCCTAGGCTTTTTATTCATCAAAGTAGGATGATCAAATTTGCCTCTTCTCAGACCCACTTCGATCCTTTTGCCGGTGAAAACTAAATTGGCAAAGCTTGAAGGCATGTAACCTACCAACTTCTCATAGTAGAACACTAGTAATGTGCCTACTATCAATGGTACCATCTCCCTCTCCATCATTGGGGGCCCTACTTGAGCTGCCAGATCCCTCCACCGTTGGGCATATTCTTTGAAAGATTCATGCTTTTTTTTACACATGCTCTATAACTGCATCCTATATGGAGCCATATCTGAATTGTACTGATACTGTCTAACGAAGGCAACCATTAGGTCCTTCCAAGAATGGACTCGGGAAGGTTCCAAGTTAGTATACCAGGTGATGGCTGCCTCAGTAAGGCTTTCTTGGAAGAAATGCATTAACAGTTTTTCATCTTTCGCGTACGGCCCCATCTTCCGACAGTACATTTTTAGGTGGTTCTTGGGGGCAAGTAGTCCCCTTGTACTTATCGAAATCTGACACCTTAAACTTCGGAGGGATAACGACATCGGGAACTAAGCACAACTCTACCATGTCAACAAAAGCATAATCTTTGCCTCCTTCAATGGCCCTCAGCCTCTACTCTATAAGATCAAATCTCCATTTTTCCACCATAGCAGGAGGGACTCTTCCCACCGCAAAATCCAAAGGTTGAGGTTGTGGGCAAAATTGAGGGCCCTCCAAAGTGTTTGGTAGGGATACACCACCAACTGCTTGTCCCTTAGTGGCGTATCCGAGGCGAGGCTCGAAGTCAGCTAGATTGTGGTGGGGTACTTCATGTGTCTCCCTCATGGGTTAAGAGACATGCACATGATCAGATTGAGGTTTTTGGCTCTCAATGAGTATAGGAGTGGAGTTATTGACATTCTCATCGGGAGTGTGCGCCACATTGGGTGGTGTATAGTTGGGAGGCAAGCCATATGGTGGGAAGGCATGCTTGTTATGAACTTACACAAAATGGGGGTCGTCCGTACTTCCCAACTCATTGCCTCCCTGACCTACCATATCTGAGGTTGGATAATTCATTTGGTTGAAGCCAGATGGGGGAGTCGGGTCCACCTCAACAAAGACGTTAGTAGCGGCAACTGCAGCCACATTGACCTCCATTACCTTCTTCATGCTCATCATGGCCTCCATCATTGTAGGCATTTTCTCTTTCATGGCCTCCATCATTGTGGCCATTTGCTCTTTCATGGCCTCCATGTCGGCCTTCATCCACTCTTGCACCTTCTCTATTTCACTCATTACTCTAGCTCTGGCACGCGTTCGGTAAGGGCACCGTAAAGCGCATTCTTTCCTTTTGATAACAATGATTACAGTTTTGATTTCAAGGAAAGAATGCAATGAGCAAACACAACTAATGAAAAGAATGGATGTATGTGAATGATGCATTGTCAAAGTATTGAAAATTTTACGCAGGACATAGGGTTGAATCAATTTAGATTTTCATTAAAACCACATGGTCCGTCACATCTTGTCAAAGTGAAATTGGAAATAACAAATGGACGTCAACAGTCCTCAATTTTTTTTGTAAATTGGCACAATTACATGTTGGCAGTAGACAAAGAAACGATGTAACTCGATCCATCTTCTACCCCAACTTTTGCAAGCTGGCATACTTATGCTTATGCATGGCAAATGCAATCATGAGATTGACATGAGATGCCCTAAGAACCATCATTTCCTAGTTAACCATACATTAGGCACCATTCTTCAATCATTATTTTTTTTAGAAATGAGTGTATAATCCTAACATTGTAGGTTCATAGCTATTATCATGGTACCCAACACATGTAACTAAGAATGTGGTGTGAACTTTCACGCTTCATTGGGACTTTCTTTTTGTTATCTTCTTTTTGTGTTTTATTGTTTTGCAGAGGAAAATGCAAGGATCATGCATAACATGCGACCGATGAAAATAAAATGTACGCAGTTTGTAGAACAAAAGCATGTTAAATGAAGATGCATGATAATGCAATGACTCATGCAAAATGCAATGCATGAATATGATAAATGTAGGAATGATATGCCCATCATGATGCCATGAAGAGATGCATGACACAATCAAGGAATATGCCAGAGTAAGTTTTCTATGTGCCCCCTAATTGAGGAACCTATTGGAAAGGATCCAAAAGTTCACTTCTAGTGATAATTCCCAAGGGTGGTTGCACGTAACTTTACTGGTCTCTAGAGATATCATCCTCTTAGGAAATACATTGTGGTGATAGGGAATATCAATGACAATGCATCACCAAAAGAGAAAAACTCTAGATGAGGCTTCATTGTCATCAAGCGAGTCGGAGACCCAACATGACCACAGATCGACCTCCACTCCTTATGGCTCACCTAGACCCGGGTATAAGGCCTAATATCTCAATGTGTGTGCGAGGCGTAGGTGCCATTTGTGCATGGAAAAATATTTCTAACTATGAATGTAATCGATAGACAAACACACACCAAACACAAAAACATAGCAAAGGTTATTTACAAATATGTACAAAAGATAAAAGGGAAAAGGGAACATAAATAAAGAAGTCGTGATAAAAAACATTGCACACTAACTGAATGGCTTAACTCTCTAACAAGTCCCCAATGGAGTTGCCAACTATCACAACTTACCCTTCAGTAGGAGGGCAAAAAGGCCAAGACTGATGGGCCAAAGCATTTGTCTCTGAGGGAGAAAATGAGTGGAGTCACCACCAACGTTTATTTGAGGAAAACGTTAGAAAAACCAAAAAGGCGATGGTCTGCATATTTTGAAAATGAGGGTTCGGGACTTGTTTATGCACGGGGAAGGTATTATCACCCCATGCGCCCATCACAAGGGATGGCAGCCTCTAATCAAGTGTGCAGATCATGACTTCAAAATTGGGTATTCTTTTCCCTTTTTATATTTTCTTCCCTTTTTATATATATATATATTTTTTTTTTTGGGGTCGACAAGGGTGTTGTCCTTGCTCCTACGTATCCTCAGGTGCGATGGGGAAATCGACCTACATAGTTCTTTAAGTCTGAAAGTTTGTTTGTTAAATTGATTTTTATCTTTTTGAAAGATTAATTTTAGTTGAGAACAAAAGGGTCGTTTAAGGCGTTGGACCTTGAAACGATCTTTTGATTTTTGAAAAGAGGAGAGAGTCATTAAGGCATTGGACCTTGAAACGATCTTCTCAAGTTTGAAAGGCGGAGAGAATTGTTAAGGCGTTGGACCTTGAAGCGATCTTCTCAAGCGATATTTTGATGAAAAGAAATTAATTACAAGTTGGTTTTATCTTAGTTTTTGCTTATTAACCTTCAACCCTTTTTTAAAGATAACTTACGGTACTAATGATCGGTTAAACTTACTTCACAAAAGAAAATCGATCACCGATGATAGGAGAAGGAGATGAAGATGCAGAAAACAATAAAAAAGACCCCTAAGGGGCCATGAATCATGTTCAAATTCTTAAAAGCAAATACTAACCGGATGAAGAACGAAGAACGACCGAAGAACGATGTAGAAATCGATTGCAGTCGCGATTCAGCGGTGATTTAGCTTCTTTTCCTCTTCTTCCTTCTTCTTTCTTCTTAGTTCTGGACCTCTGGACCTCAGGACCCCTTCCTCAGCCTCCCTTCACGCCTATTTATAGCAAAACAAGGCATTTGGGATGAAGGTAGCTCGCCCAAGCGAGCTGTTTACTTCATTCTGAAGCAACCTTGCTCGCCCAAGCGAGCAGGTTACTTCACTATGAAGTGATTTGGTGGCCCAGGCAAGCCAGAGGCTAGCCTGGGCGAGCCAGGGGTCAGAAAAAGTGTGAAAATGACCCTTTTGCCCTCCCTTTTGAGTATTTTCCGCATTCTTTTTCGAAACGTCGAAAAACCTTTTGTATTGCACGACAATTGGTGTCAAGCAGCTTAATTCAGTTAGCAAGAATCTAAACATTAGCAAATGAAGGTCCCCAGACGAATTTAGGGTATGACACAAGGTATTGTACATGGTTCTCTTCTTAAGGTTAAAATTTGAAGATGTTGCACACGGTAGTGAGAACGTATCAAATCTTGTTGCTCCCAAAATCTGATTGTTTTGAAGTCGGACATGGTCATGAGGAGACTCTATTGAGTGCAAATTGACAGATCTAGTGTACGGCTATGAGAATGTTGTTCTGTTTATGGCTAAGGAGATTGCAATTTTGTTTGGTAGTGTGGGATTGAATGCTTTTTGTTGGATCAAGTGGCCTCGGAATAATTAAGAAGGGGGGGTTGAATTAATTATTAATGTGTCTTGACTAATTAAAATCTTATCCTTCTTAATGTTACTAGATTCAATTAGGCTTTACTACTAAGTTATGTAATTTAAACAAAAGTAAAGCATAAAAGAAAAGTACACAGTGAAAATTAAAGAGTGTAGGGAAGAAGAAGACAAACACAAGAATTTTATATTGGTTCGGCAACAACCCGTGCCTACATCCAGTCCCCAAGCAACCTATGGTTCTTGAGATTTCTTTTCAACCTTGTAAAATCCTTTACAAGCCAAAGATCCATAAGGGATGTACCCTCCTTTGTTCTCTTTGAAAACCCAAGTGGATGTACCCTCCACTTGAACTAATCCACAAGAGATGTACCCTCTCTTGTTCTTAGTATAACAATCCCCAAGTAGATGTACCCTCTACTTGTACCACAAAGGATGTACCCTCCAATGTGTTGGCACAAAGAATTCTCAGGCGGTTAGTCCTTTGAATCTTTGTAAAGGGGAAACAAAAGATATCTCAGGCGGTTAGTCCTTTGAGATCTTTTGTTTAAAGGGAAGGGAAGAATCAAAAGAATTCTCAGGCGGGGTCCTTTGAATTCTCTTGCAAAGGGAGAACAGAGACACAAAAGAATTCAGGCAGTTAGTCCTTTGTTCTTTTGGCAAAGGGAGAAGAGAATGAAAAAGATGAATAGCACAAGTTTTTGAACAAAGAACTTTACTTGGAAGAAAAAGTTTTGAACAAAAACTTTTAGAAAGATGAAGAGAAAAAGAATCAGAAAAAATCTGTTGAAAGAGTTGAATGATGTTGAGAAAGAAGATTGAAAGATAGATTTCTTGATTGTTGAAAGAGATGTTGAAAAAGATGATTACAAATTCATGCCATGGTCACATATTTATAATCTCTTGATGACTCAAGTCAAAGCTTGTAACTCTTGGCAATTTCTTTAAAACTAGTCACTTAAAAAGTTATGACTTTTGAAAGAATCTTCAGAAACAAGTCACTTGAAGAATTGTGACTTTTGGAAATGTATTTTTCAAAATCAGTCACTGGTAATCGATTACCATTAAGGTGTAATCGATTACACATCAACAGATGTGACTTCATTTTGAATTTTGAAAATCTTAACATTTTAAAACACTGGTAATCGATTACATGATTATGGTAACTGATTACAGCTTTGTAAATCAGTTTGAAAAAAATGCTGGCTACTGGTAATCGATTACTACCTTCTGGTAATCGATTACCAGAGAGTAAAACTCTTTGGTAAAAAATTTGGTGAAAACTTCATGTCCTACTCAATGTTTTGAAAAAGTTTTTAGTACTTATCTTGATTGAGTCTTCTCTTGATTCTTGAATCTTGAGTCTTGAATCTTGATCTTGATTCTTGAATCTTGAAACTTGAAACTTGATTCTTGAATCTAGAATCTTGAAACTTGATTCTTGAATCTTTGCTTGAAACTTTGCGTAACTCTTGATTCTTTGGCATCATCAAAATAACCTTGGAAGACATTACTTCCACAATCTCCCCCTTTTTGATGATGACAATCCTGAAATCAAGAGAATGCATACAAGTCTTGTTCTACCATTCTCTCCCCCTTTCTTTTTGAATTTATGCTTAATTTTAAGTCTTGAAAAAAATATAACATCTTGATTTCTTAAAATACCCATTTTTCTCTCCCCCTTTGGCAACATAAAAAAGGCCAAAGTGCGTAAAACATACATAATTCAAAAACATACACAAAGCATTCTTTGTAAAATAAACATAAAAGATTCTAAACCAATCATGAAACAAAACATGAATAAACCAAATTAAAATGCAAACCACATAGTCATATATCATAATTCATAAATATTCAATCATAAATAACTAAGCACTAAATACTTAAAACATAACCATTGTTTAGAGAATAAATAAATAACATAATGGCATAAATTATTCATAAAACATAATAAAAGCATGTGTATTAAACAAGTCATAAGACATCATAAAACAAATCATTTGTCTAAGTCACTAGCATCTAGAAGTCCTAATTCTCTTCTAATGGTGTAGAAGGAATCTTTGGGTAGTGGTTTTGTGAAGATATCTGCGAGTTGATTTTTGGTATCTACAAATTCTAGAACACAGTCACCTTTTAGGACATGATCTCTAAGGAAATGATGACTAATTTCTATGTGCTTGGTTCTAGAGTGGAGAATTGGGTTCTTAGATATATTTATGGTGCTTGTGTTGTCACATTTCATGGGGATATGGTCTAATACAATCCCATAGTCAGATAGTTGTTGTTTCATCCACAAAATTTGTGCACAACAACTACCAGTAGAGATGTATTCTGCTTCGGCTGTGGATAAGGCTACTCTATTTTGCTTCTTGCTGTGCCAAGAGACAAGAGCAGATCCTATGAATTGACATGTACCACTCGTACTCTTCCTATCTATTTTGGATCCAGCAAAATCTGAATCTGAGTATCCTACTAAATTACATACAAAATTTTTAGGGTACCATAATCCTAAGTTAACTGTTCCCAAGAGATATCTTATGATCCTTTTTACTGCAGATAAATGTGAAACAACAACCCTTATCAATCCATTATTGTTAACCTTTAACCCTAAATAGATATAAAAGCCAAGAAAAATCTCATTTCAGGGATACAATGATTGGGCCCAGAGATAGAGAAGAACCCTTGATGAGAAACAACAACACAAACTCACCTCACAAATCAAGGGTCCTAACCACATTTGCAATGTGTGTCCTTATCGAATGCCCTTTTACTTTCTCGTTACCTTGTATTGTTGTTGAATTGTGTTTGATCTTTTAGGTTCATTTGAGTTTTCTCTTTTGCTTTTATTTGAGTTGTTCTTGGATTTGGTTTGGGAATAACAAAAGAAGTTTAATTTATGTTGCTTAAAACTTTTTGGCAATTTTTAAACAACCAGAAAATTGTTAGACACATTTTAAATGGTTGGTTTAGTAATTTCTGGCAGTTTTTAGCTGCCAAAAAACAAAAACCGCCACTATTATTTTAAAATAATTAAATTATCTGTTATGTTATCATTTAACAGAAACACTTGACGGCAGAGACTATAAATCAAATAAAAAAATTAGTTTAGGGACCAAGACCGATCAAATTTTAGTTTAGGGACAAAATCATAAACCCTAAAAAGTTCAGGGATAAAATCATGTTTTACTCACAAATAATTCATTCTGAAATTAAAAATAGAACTAATGTAAGATCTAAATAAAATAAGAAAATACAGCACCAACATATGTAGATGAAGAAGGTTTGCAAAGAGGAGAAAAGGAGAGAAAAACATATGAAGAAGAAAAAAGAAAGAAGAGAAAGCACACGAGAAAAAAATGACATTGTTCAAGTTGTTCGAAAAGTGCTAACAAACATTGTCATTGTTGCTACTAAGGTTGTTAGAGTGAGGAGTCTTCAAACTCAAGGATAGGAAAACATGAGGAAGAAAGAAAGAAAAAATAAAAAGAAACAAAATGGAAGGGTGTCGCAACCTACCCTTTTGCGGGCGAGCGAGGCAAGGCTCACGGGTGCGTCTTCCAAAGGAGGAAAATGCACGGAGTCGCCACCAATGTTTATTTGTGGAAAACGTCGGAAAAACCGAAGGAAACCGGTCATGAAGAATATTCCAGATTCGGGAGTTGTATTTACGTTTGAGGAAGGTATTAGTACCTCTCACGTTTGTCCCAAAGGACAACAACCTTAAATTAGAATTGTGTGAAATTGTGTACCTAAACTTTTATTTCTTTTTTATTTTTGAGGTCGACAAAAGCGGGGCTCCTGCTCCTACGTACCCTCCATCGAAGAGGAAATCAAACCTATGTAGTTCTTTCTAAAGGGAGAATCAAGCGATTCTTTTTACTTGGAAGGAGGTCTTTTTAAGGCGTTGGACCTTAAAATGACTCATTTTTACTTGGGGAGAAAAACTGAGGTATCGAACCTTAAAATCCTTTTTAGTGATTTTTTGCGGACGAGCTTGACTTTGCGAGTTGTTTTTAGCTTTAGTTTCACTTTAGTTATTAGTCAATTCAATTAAGAAAGAGAAATCCCAAAGAGAAACGTCCGATTGATTTTTTTTGCTTTATTTTACTAAAAGATATTTTTTGATTATTATATTATCATTTTACCTCTTTTTGGTTTCCAACGTGGTTACGACACGACCGAACGGTCGGATTTCATTTTAACAGAAATTAACGGATATTACAAATCAAATGATCGGTGGAAATTTATTTTATTTTTTGATTAGGCGAGAAAATGACTTAAGTAAATGACTGAAGCACGTCAAAAGGGGGTACGGAAAGTAAATGAAACGAGAATAAAAGTACACGAAACAAATGGGGACCACCACGGGTACATAGAATGAATTGAAAAGTTCGATTTCGGGTACTTACCGGTTGAAGACCGAAGAACAATGAAGAACGAACGATCAATGACGAAGAACGGTTGAAAACCTTCGCGAAATCACCCACGGAAATGTTACGGAAGCACCTCGGCTTGGATTTTCTTCACGGAAACAATTTTCCTCAGTAATTTCAAGTGAATACGAAGTGCCAAGAAGGTTGAACCCCTTCCTTCTACCCCTTCACTCCTCCCTCTATTTATAGCAAAATAGGGGAGGAGCTTGCCACCCAGCTCGCCCAGGCGAGCCAGGCTGCTTCCTCCAGAAGCAACCGCCTTCTAGAGGAAGAATCTGGAAGGTCCAAGTGGGCCTGGTTTCTATTTGCACCCCTTTTTACTAAATACACCCCTTTGCTTTTTTTGGTGATTCTTTTTCCGTAACGTTACGAAACTTTACGAATTTTGTAACGATACTTGTTTTCTTTCCGTAAGGTTACAGAACCTTACGGATCATGCAATTACTCCTTTTTAAGCTTTCGAAATGTTACGGAAACTCACGGATTGCACAACAACACTTCCTTTTGATTTCCGGTACGTTACAGAATTTCACGGATTGCGTAACAATGCTTCCTTTTGACTTTCGGCATGTCTCGGAACTTCACGTATTGTGCAACAAAGGGTGCCAAGTACCTCGAAGCGGTCAACCAAAGGTTGCATGCCATCAAACAATAGTCCCCGAACGAAATTAGGGTATGACAGTTGCCCCTCTTTACTTACCTTTTATTGGAGATAAGAGGAAAACAAAGATAAAACACTGATTTCGTCCGTCTTCGCCCTTTCCGTGATTAGTCTATGAAGACTCCCGTCCCTCCTTCTTCTTTCTTTGCACAACACAAAACAAACACAAACAACAAAAAACACCAATAACATAATATACACATATACACATGTTTGGCGAAGGAACTGATCGGGAACAAAACACATTTCGCAGCCACCAGAGGCTCCGCGCTTGATAACGGAGGACACATGAACAACGCTAGGCAATCAATTCATGGGGCTCCAAATAGGACAGTGGAGGATACACGAACAGCGCTAGGCAATCAATTCGTGGGGCTCCAGAGTCGATGGTGGAGGACACATGAACAACGCTAGGCAATCAATTCATGGGTCTCTGAATAAGAGTTGAGGGTGGAGGATAGGTGAACAACGCTAGGTAATCAATTCGTTGGGCTCCAGACTCGATGGTGGAGGACGCATGAATAGCGCTAGGCAATCAATTCATGGGTCTCCGAAAAAGAGTTGAGGGTGGAGGATAGGCGAACAGCGCTAGGCAATCAATTCGCTAGGCTCCAGACTCGATGGTGGAGGACGCATGAACAACGCTAGGCAATCAATTCATGGGTCTCCGAATAAGTTTTGAGGGTGGAGGATAGGCGAACAGCGCTAGGCAACCAATTCGCGGGGCTCGAGACTCGATGGTGGAGGACACATGAACAGCGCTAGGCAATCAATTCATGGGTCTCCGAATAAGATTTGAGGGTGGAGGATAGGCGAACAGCGCTAGGCAATCAATTCGCGGGGCTCCAGACTCGATGGTGGAGGACACATGAACAGCGCTAGGCAATCAATTCATGGGTCTCCAAATAAGATTTTGAGGGTGGAGGATAGGCGAACAACGCTAGGCAATCAATTCGCGGGGCTCCAGACTCGATGGTGGAAGACACATGAACAACTCTAGGCAATCAATTCATGGGTCTCCGAATAAGATTTGAGGGTGGAGGATAGGCGAACAGCGCTAGGCAATCAATTCGCGGGGCTCCAGACTCGATGGTGGAGGACACATGAACAGCGCTAGGCAATCAATTCATGGGTCTCCGAATAAGATTTGAGGGTAGGACCGAATGGTCCACCGGTTTTTTTCCACCTAAAAGGTGAACATGCTTTAGCAAGGAAAAATAAATCATTCACGAGAGCACCATATTTTAGAGAAACAATATACCCATGCCAAAAGCAATTTTCCTTGTAACCGAAAATGAAGGGCAGGATGTCAACATTTAGCTTTTAAATGAACATTTAGGGGAAACGTCGGGTCAAACTGAAAGTGGGAATAAAGTCACTCATAGTGTATAAAAAACTCACACAGATAAGTGTTTTATCCTAATTCTAAACCATAACTGCACCATGACTTTATTTTGCACATGATTTCCTATCAAACCAAAAGATCACACGCACGATCACAGATCAATAGGATTTTCTCGAAGGTAGTGTTTTGGAGAGGAAGCTGGGTGTTTCGATCTTTTCCTCTTTTTTTAGGTGGGGCGGGATATCGCCAGTCGAGAATGACTTTGAATGGAAATCCCAAAGGAAGAACCACTTTAAAAATGGGTTTTCTCTTTATCGGCGGTTATTTACCTCGCCGAAAATTTATTTGGCCCGAAGATCTCCCGTTCTCTCTTTCTTTTATTGATCGGGAATTATTCTGTTTTCCTCCGATCTTTTCCTTTTTACTTTCTTCCGATCTTTGATCGGGAATCCTTCTTTTCCTTTCTTTTCATTTCTTCATTTTCTTTCTTTTCATTTCTCCCTTTCCATTTCTTTCTTTGGGAATTCGGGTTTTAGCATTCGTTATTTGCTCTCCCTTGAGGAGATTCTGCTGTCCTTTTCTTCGGGGGAAAGGATGAGGATTATTTTCATAGGCCAAGGTTCAAAGTAGCCTAAGGTTGTGCCTCAACATGGTCTTTTCATCGTGGGAGCCCGATCTTGATATCTGGGGCAAAACAAATTCGTGTGTCAAGGTGTCGGTCTCGGGTTGAATTTCCATATTATTTCCACAAGGCACGCGTAACAATGATGATTTGGAAACAACGTGCAAAAATTTGTCATGGCCACAACTAGGTGGGTACTCAAGCATTCAGTTTATGGCATTGTGATACTAAGGCTTGGGATTTACACAAGTAGACCCAATATTTCCAAATTATGTTCTTTCATCGGTTCAATGAATCCATCCATTCTTATCTTGGTTATTCAGGAAAATAAACTCTTAGCGTCAGTCCCTTGTTTCCAAAAGATATGTTTGCTCTCAATGAATGATTTATGCTTCCTATGACCATAACATGCCGACCTTCGACGTCTTTCTTTCTTTTTCTTTTTGTTTCATTTTTTATGTTTACAAAAAACTATACATCCATTGCCATCTATGAGAAAAGCTTTTCTTTGTACACCTACATTCCTATACATGACAAACTTTTTCTGTATACACACGCATTAAAACTCTTTCTCTTTACATCAACACGGTCTATATACAAACCCTATTCATGTTCAAAGATTTCTTTTTCATTTTTTCCAACACACACTCAGTTTATACAAAAATTTCTTTATATACACTCGTCGCTCACACACAAGAATTTCTTTTCACACATTATTTACACACACAACATCTTTCCATACACTTTTTGCATATAAAAAACTCTTTTCTTTTCTTTATATATAGACATGACATTTGTTCACAACGCCTCTTTCTTTTTCTATTCTTGGTATTATCATTGTCATACCCTAATTTCGTCCGGGGATTATTACTTAATGACATGCAATAAATGAAGTGTCGAGACGTCTAAGAAATCAAAAGGAAGCAGGCTTGCGCGATCCGTGAAATTCCGTAATGTGGCGGAAATCGAAAAGAGGTGTTTTTGCGCAATCCGTGAGTTTCCGTAACTTCTTCGAAAGCTAAAAAAGAGTAAATACATAATCCGTAAGGATTCGTAACCTTGCGGAAGGAAAATAAGTATCGTTACGAAATTCGTAAAGTTTCGTAACGTTACGGAAAAAGAATTACAAAAAATATAGAATGGGGGGTGCATTTAGTAAAAAGGGGGGGTGCAAATAGCAACCATGCCCACTTGGGCCCTCCAGAAGATTCCTCCAGAAGGCTGTTGCTTCTGGAGGAAGCAACCTTGCTCGCCTGGGCGAGCTGGGTGGCAAGCTTCTCCCCTATTTTGCTATAAATAGGGGGAGAAGTGAAGAAGAAAAGGGTTCAGCCCCTTAGGCACTTCTCTCTCTCTCGAAATTGCTGAGGAAAATTATTTCCGTGAAGAAAATCTAAGCCGAGGCGCTTCCGTAACGTTTCCGTAACGTTTCTGTGAGTAATTACGCGAAGATTCTCGACCGTTCTTCAAGATTCATCGTTCGTTCTTCGTTTTCTTCAGTCTTCAACGGGTAAGTACCTCAAACCGAGCTTTTCAATTCATTCTATGTACCCGTGGTGGTCCACATTTTGTTTCATGTATTTTTATTCTCGTATTCATTTGCTTTTTATACCCCCTTTTGACGTGCTTAAGCCATTTATTTAAGTCATTTCTCGCTTAATCTAAAAATAAAATAAATTTCCACCGATCGTTTGAATTGTATCATCCGTTAATGTTGGTTAAAATGAATTCCGACCGTTCGGTCGTGCCGTAACCACGTTGGAAATCAAAAAAGAGGTAAAATAATAATATAATAATAAAAAAATACCTTTTTGTAAAATAAAAGTGAAAGATCAATCGGACGTTTTCTCTTTGGGATTTCTCATTCTTAAATTGAATTGACTAATAACTAAAGTGAAACTAAGGCTAAAATCATCTCGCCTAGTCAAGCTCGTCCACAAAAATAGGTTTTTGAAAGTTTATCATCTCAATTTCTTACCAAGTAAAATGGATCATTATTTAAGGGCCAACGCCTTAAAATGATCACCCCTCAAGTAAAAAAGAATCACTTGATTCACGCATGTGAAAGAACTACGTAGGTCTGATTTCCTCTTTGATGGAGGGTACGTAGGAGCAAGAGCCTCGCTTTTGTCGACCTCAAAAAATAAAAAGAACTAAAAGTTAAGGTAATACAATTTCCACAATCCTAAAAAATAGGATGTTGTCCTTCGAGACAAACGTGAGAGGTGCTAATACCTTCCTCAAGCGTAAATACAACTCCCGAACTTAGAATTTTCATTTTGACCGGTTTCCTTCGGTTTTCCCGACGTTTTCCACAAATAAACGTTGGTGGCGACTCCGCGCATCTTTCCTCCTTTGGAAAGCACACCCGTGAGGCTCGCCCTCGCTCGCCCGCAAAAGGGCACGTTGTGACAGTTGGCGACTCCACTGGGGATCTTTTTGTGAGTTAGGCCTATTTTAGGAATTGTGGAATTGTGAAACTTTGGGTGTGCTTTTATTGAGCTGTGTAAAATGTAAATAATTGTTGTCTATTTCGCATTCTTCACACTGCATTCTAAGCACCCACGAGTTTGAGTAAACAAGGGGCCCTATACCCGGGTTCATGGGAATTTAAGGAGTGGAGGTGAATCTATCATCATGCTAGGTCTCCGACTTGCTTGATAATAGTGAAACCTCCTCTAGAGCTTTCTCTCTTAATAATGTGTTGTCGCTGGTATTCCATACCGCCACAATATTATTATCTTGAGTGATGATACCTCTAGAAAACAGCCGTGTGAGTTATGAATTGTTGGGGAGTAGTTATTAGAGACCCCTAGATATTGTCCTAGGTTCCCAAATAGGGGCAAAGAGCAAACACGCTCCGTGCCATTCATTCTCATACATTTTTGGTAAATAGCATTAGTTTATAGTTTTTGCTAGTGATGTTTGGTTTCTTTAGAGTAGTACGTAACCCTTTTAATGCTACGTTGAGGCGCCATCATGCCCAAAACGTGGCATTAAAATGGGGTCTCTGCGGTCTCGTGTGTATGAATTACCCCTTTTTCTTGTTCATGCATATGCATTGCATCATTCATGTCGGAGTCTTGATCCACCCCTTTTTTAGGTAAAATGATGGGGATAAATCAAAACGGCAAAAGGTTTTATCAAGTCAAGGTTAAAGGTCTAGATGTCACTAGCCTCAAGGAATTGGGATGATTGATGGGACCCCTCCAAAGGCAAGCCTTCCGCAAAGTTTACGGGAAGATTCTAGATTTGACCGTAGCGGAGGTATTTACAGAAGCTGTCGTATCCCTCGCCCAATACTATGACCAGCCGTTGAGGTGTTTCACGTTTGGGGACTTCCAAATGGTACCAACTATTGAAGAGTTTGAAGAGATATTAGGATGCCCTCTCAGGGGGAGAAAACCGTATCTTTTCTCCGGCTTTCTTCCTTCCTTGAGCAAGGTTGCAGCTGTGATTGGAGATTCAGCAAAAGAGTTGGATCGCATGAAGCAAATTCGGAACGGCGTAGTGGGCCTGCCTCGGAAATACTTGGAAGGCAAGGCAAGGGATATGGCGAGCCAAGAGAAGTGGGGCCCGTTTGTGGATGTTTTAGCTTTGCTGATTTTTGGGGTTGTCCTCTTTCCGAACGTTGACGGCTTGGTAGACTTAGCCGCCATTGATGCTTTCCTCGCATATCACCATAGCAAGGAAAGTCCAGTGGTAGCTATCTTGGCAGATTTGTTCGACACCTTTGACCGGAGGTGTGAGAAAAATAGTGCACGGATTGTCTATTGTTTACCCGCTCTCTGTGTGTGGTTGATTTCACACCTATTCCGACAAGACACGAGACACTCGTGTCCGCTTCAAAGCTATCGCTCATGCGCCGAAAAAGGAAGAGTTGATTGGGACCAACATTTGGCTGGGATAGGGGGCAGCACAATCAATTGGTTTCCTCGTTGGAAGGAAGACAAGGAAGGAGTTCTTTTCTCGTGTGGGGACTATCCTAATGTTCCACTGATAGGGACTAGGGGTTGTATTAATCCCGCACTCGCCATAAGACAGCTAGGGTATCCCATGAGGGGAGCGCCGACTGAAGAAAGTCTCTCGCCTTTCCTTGTGAGGGATCTAGGCGTGCAAGGTCTCAAGGTTATACAAAGAATCCACAAGGCGTGGAGGAGTCCGTTGAGGAAAGACAAGGAGCTTAGAGGCATCCGAAATGGCGTCATCGGAGGTTATCATGGATGGCTAAGAATTCACACGCGGGGCTTAGATTGGCTCTCCAAATTGAAAGTTATCGATGAGGAGAACTTCGAAGCTCCGGAGGAAGATGAAGAAGTCCGAGCTCTAAAATTAGATCTAGGGAAGGCGAGACTCGCCAAGGAAAGAATGTACCGAGTTACAAGAGGAAAACGCGGCCACTGCAAGAGCCCTTGAACAAGAAACCAAAAGGGCCCGCAAGGAGGAATATGGCCGAGAGAAATTCCGAGGAGCATTGTGGGGTAGCAACAATGAGCTCAAGCTCCGAAGAGAGGAGAGAGATCGGTCACGGGTGCATGGCATGATCTTAAAAGAAGAGTTAGTTGCTTGCGCAAGGTCCAAAAAGAGTTTGGCTCAAAACTTGGAAGCCACGGAGCAAAGCATGCTAGCTATCATAGGGCAATACAAGGAAGAATTGAACTAGTCCATGGCCCATGAACAAAAGCTAGTGGAGGATTTTGCACAAGTGTATGCCGAAAAAGAAGCAAGGGGGAGGGTGATTGATGCACTGCATCAAGAAGCGACTATGTGGATGGATAGATTCGCCTTGACCTTGAATGGAAGTCAAGACCTCCCGCGTCTATTAGCCAAAGCAAAAGCCATGGCCGAAGTGTGTACTGCCCCCGAGGAGATTCATGGGCTAATCAATTACTGTCAACACATGATAGATTTGATGGCCCATATAATTAGGAATCGTTAGGTTCTCTTGTAACACCTTTGTATAATCTTGGCTAGATGAAAGCTTTGTTCTTTTTATAAAATGAGAAGTTATGGACTCACCATGTTATCTAAAAAACCTTGGGGTGGATCCAAGCGCTCCGATCATCCATTTGCATACTCATGTTTTGGTGGCATACTCACCATTGTTTATTTCTTTAGGAATTTGATCATAACTAAGAAAACACCAAGGCACCCCTATAACACTCGATCCAGAAAAATGGATAATGAAGAGGGCGTGTAGGAATAGATGAAGGCCGATCTATCGGCCTTAAAAGATCAAATGGCTTCCATCTCGGAGGTCATGTTAAAACTCCAGAAAACCATAGAGGATAAAGCCACCGCAACCGCCTCCAGTACAGTTAGGGAAGCGGAGCTGGTGCTGCAGCTCGCCTTGAATCCGGGCCTAGACAGAAACACGGCCATGTTCGGTCGAAGGTATAGTCCGCAAGCTTATCCTTATGGCCTGCCTCCGGACTTCACCCCCCATGCCACCCCAATTCCCAAGTGGGGAACTGGCGCGTGATAAGCCAGTCAGAAGTCTATACCGCTGATTCAATGTAATTAGAGCCTATAGATTTCCGTTCTCTTTTGTTTTGTGAAACCTACCTTATTAAATAAACAAAGAGATCTTGTTTCATTTGTTCTTGCAGTACCACCCTTTCTCATATCATTTTGCATGTTTTTTGTTTCTTTTGTCTTGTTTGGTATAGATATGAGGGTCGATTCTTTGAGGATCCTAACAACGAGGGTTTGACAATCGATTTCGATTGAGATATAAGCCAAACGATAAATGAGGAAGAGGAAGAAGACGTCTTGTCACCGAAATTGGAGAGGTTGTTCGCTCAGGAAGAACGTGAAATGAAGCCACACCAAGAAGAAACCGAATTGGTAAACTTGGGGACCACGGAGGAAAAGAAAGAAGTGAAGGTAGGAACCGGTATGACCGCGCCTATCCGCCAAGGTTTGATAACCCTTCTTGAAGAGTATCAAGATGTCTTCGCATGGTCATATCAAGACATGCCCGGTCTAGACTCCGACATTGTGCAGCATAAGTTGTCTTTGAATCCTGGATCTTCCCCGGTTAAGCAGAAGTTACGAAGAATGAAACCCGAGATGTCTTTAAAAATTAAAGAAGAAGTAAGGAAGCAATTTGATGCAGGATTCTTAGCTATGGCGCGGTACCCGGAGTGGGTGGCCAACATTGTCCCAGTCCCGAAAAAGGACGGCAAGGTTCGAATGTGTGTAGACTACCGGGACTTGAACCGGGCCAGTCCAAAAGACAATTTTCCCCTGCCACACATTGACATATTGGTAGATAATACGGCCAAGTTCGCCCTTTTCTCATTTATGGATGGTTTCTCGGGATATAATCAAATAAAGATGGCACCCGAAGATGTAGAGAAGATCACTTTCGTCACCCTATGGGGGACATTCTGCTATAAAGTGATTGCCTTCGGGTTGAAAAACGTTGGGGCAACCTATCAGCGTGCCATGGTGGCATTGTTCCATGATATGATGCATAAGGAAATAGAGGTCTACGTAGATGACATGATTGCCAAGTCTCGGACTGAGGATGAGCACCTTGTCAATCTGCGTAAGCTATTTGGAAGGTTGCGGAAATACCAATTAAAACTAAACCCAACCAAATGCACCTTTGAGATGAAGTCGGGGAAACTGCTAGGATTTATCGTAAGTCAGAAAGGGATAGAGATAGATCCTGAGAAAGTGAAGGCCATCCTTGAAATGCCAGAACGACGCATGGAGAAGTAGGTTCGGGGGTTTTTAGGCAGGTTGAATTATATCGCGAGATTTATCTCGCAACTCACCCCTACCTGTGAGCCCATTTTTAAGCTGTTACGTAAGAACCAAGCGGTCCTATGGAACAGTGACTGCCAAGAGGCCTTCGAGAAGATCAAACAGAGTCTCGCGAATCCCCCGATGCTCATGCCACCTGTAACAGGAAGACCTCTTTTCCTGTACATGACCGTGTTGGACGAGTCTATGGGGTGCGTGTTGGGTCAGCATGATGATTCTGGGAAAAAGGAGCAAGCCATCTACTATCTGAGCAAGAAGTTTACCACATGTGAGATGAATTACTCAATGCTGGAAAAGACGTGTTGTGCTCTGGTATGGGCATCACATCGGCTTAGGCAGTACATGCTCAGCCATACCACGTGGCTTATTTCCAAAATGGATCCCGTGAAATACATCTTTGAAAAACCGGCCCTCACGGGACGAATTGCCAGGTGGCAGGTACTATTATTTGAATTCGATATCCTTTACGTCACCCAAAAGGCGGTAAAGGGAAGTGCCTTAGCGGATTATTTGGCCCAGCAACCCCTCCAGGATTATCGGCCGATGCACCCCGAGTTCCCAGATGAAGATATCATGGCCCTGTTTGAAGAGAAGCGGACGCACGAGGACATAGACAAATGGATTGTTTGCTTCGATGGGGCATCTAATGCTTTGGGCCACGGAGTAGGGGCGGTCCTTGTATCCCCGGATGATCAGTGTATTCCTTTCACAGCTAGACTAGGTTTTGATTGTACCAACAATATGGCCGAGTATGAAGCATGCGCCCTCGGGGTTCAGGCGGCCATTGATTTTGATGTAAAACTACTCAAGGTGTATGGAGACTCAGCTTTGGTCATACGCCAGTTGAAAGGAGAATGGGAAACTAGGGACTCGAAGTTGATACCCTATCAAACTCACATCTTGAGGTTGGCCAAGTACTTTGACGACATTTCCTTCCACCACATACCTCGGGAAAAGAATCAAATGGTTGATGCACTAGCCACCCTGGCATCCATGTTTCAACTTGCCCCACACGGGGATCTGCCATACATCGAATTCAAATCTCAAGGCAGGCCGGCATATTGTTATGCAATAGAGGAAGAGCGGGATGGGAAACCGTGGTATTTCGACATCAAGCAGTATGTCGAGAACAAGGAATACCCACCAGGGATTTCTGACAATGACAAAAGGATGTTGAGGAGATTGGCTACTGGTTTCTTTGTAAGTGGTACCATCCTGTACAAACGAAACCACGACATGGCCCTCCTACGATGCGTAGATGCCAAAGAGGCGAACTTCATGATTAAGGAGATCCACGAGGGTTCCTTTGGGACACATGCCAATGGGCATGCTATGGCCAGAAAAATCCTTAGGGCCGGTTATTATTGGCTCACCATGGAAAGTGATTGCTGCGCTCTTGTAAGGAAGTGTCATAAATGTCAGGCATACGCGGACAACGTCAATGTTCTGCCACATCCTCTGAATGTTATGTCCGCCCCTTGGCCTTTTTCTATGTGGGGAATAGATGTCATTGGGGCCATCGAACCTAAGGCGTCGAATGGTCACCGCTTCATTCTTGTGGTAATAGATTACTTCACCAAATGGGTCGAAGCGGCTTCTTATACTAATGTCACAAGGAATGTGGTAGTTAGATTCATAAAGAAGGAGTTGATTTGTCGATACGGACTCCCCAGGAAGATCATTACTGACAATGGCACCAATCTGAACAATAAGATGATGCAGGAGATGTGCGAAGACTTCAAGATCCAGCATCATAACTCTACCCTTATCGGCCAAAGATGAATGGGGCTGTAGAGGTTGCGAATAAGAATATCAAGAAGATTGTTCAGAAGATGACAGTGTCATACAAAGATTGGCATGAGATGTTGCCTTTCGCCCTACATGGGTACAGAACCTCGGTGCGAACATCTACTCGGGCAACGCCGTATTCCTTGGTTTATGGGATGGAAGCAGTGCTCCCATTTGAGGTAGAGGTTCCTTCTCAAAGGATAATGGCAGAGTCAGGCCTAGATGAGTCAGAATGGGCTCAAGCACGCTACGACCAACTTAACCTTATTGAAGGTAAGCGTTTGGCCGCCATGAGCCATGGGCGTTTGTATCAATGATGGATAAAGAATGCATTCGACAAGAAGGTATGCCCGCGCAAGTTCAACGAGGGGGACCTCGTGCTGAAGAAGATGTCCCACGCTGTTAAAGATAATCGAGGCAAGTGGGCCCCGAATTATGAAGGATCTTTCGTGGTGAAAAGAGCTTTTTCTGGGGGCGCTCTGATACTCACCCACATGGATGGCGAGGAGTTGCCCTCGCCCGTGAACTCCGATGTAGTTAAACGATATTACGCTTGAAATCTGGGGCAATCGAGGGGACCGTTGCATGTTCTTTTAATTCTGAGTTTTTGTTCTTCCTGGTTTCCTCTAGGGATTCCCTTCCTCTGTATTTGTTCTGGTTCTTTTAAAAAGAGGAAAAGATAGGAGAGGTTTTAGTCCTCCCTTTGGTTTCAAACTTTGTGTTTTAGATTTGTTATAAGCATGAGCCCTCTTCGCTCGGTGTATGGGGTGCCCCAAACGCTTATCTAAAATTGAATCTAACCAGCCTTCACTAAAATAAAATCATCGCATTAGAAACATTCATACATACACATGCACATGCATATCTTGTGATAGCAAGGAGTAGAATCGTCTCAGGCCACGGTCAGAAGTCAAGACAAATCAATGGCAGAAATCAACCAAGGTAAGACGAGGACCGGTCATGATTGGCCGCGTATTTTTGTTTCCTACTTACAGGTACATAGGGACGGATGTTAGTGGGGCTAGGGTCACGACCGACCGATCGTTGCCCCTTCCCGGCGCTAAACAAGCAGAGAACATCGCTACAAGGCAGCCCAAAATGGCCCCGAGGAAACTTGCCTCAAAGAGATCCTAAAAGGATAAGGCGGCCGAAGGAACTAGTTCCGCTTCCGAGTATGATAGTCACTGTTTTAGGAGCGCTGAACACCAGCAGCGCTTCGAGGCCATCAAGGGATGGTCATTTCTCCGGGAGCGACGCGTCCAGCTTAGGAACGATGAGTATACCGATTTCCAGGAGGAGATAGTTCGCCGGCGGTGGGTATCACTGGTTACCCCTATGGCCAAGTTTGATCTAGACATAGTCCTCGAATTTTATGCCAATGCTTGGCCTACGGAGGAAGGCGTGCGAGATATGAGGTCTTGGGTAAGGGGTCAGTGGATCTCGTTTGATGCGGATGCTATCGGCCAGCTCCTGGGATATCCTTTAGTGCTGGAAGAGGGTCAGGAGTGCGAGTATGGCCAGAGGAGGAACCGGTCCGATGGGTTCGATGAGGAGGCCATCGCCCAATTGCTATGTATACCGGGGCAGGATTTTGCCTGGACTGCTGCTGGGAGACGGGTGCGGATCATGCGCACCAACATGACCACCCTGACTCAGATATGGATGACTTTGCTGCTCAGCAACATCCTGCCCAGCGATCATAATTCCGACCTCCCCCTGCCGAAGTGTCAGCTGGTGTACGCCATCCTGACGCGGATGAGCATTCATGTGGCTCAGCTAATCGCTGATGCCATCTATATATTTGCAGGTATGGTGCCTACCAGGCACCCTCTGGACCCTGATAAGTCCAATAGGGCCCTGGGATTTCCCGCCTTGATCACAGGACTTTGCCAGTCGTTCGGCGTCCCCGTCACACCTAGCAAGGTGATTCGGCCGCCCATCACCCGAGCTTTTATTGAGAAGTACTGCATGCAGAGACAGGTCCAGGGTGATGCACCACAGGCCGCGGACGCGCCGCCACCTCATCAGGCTGGTCCAGCCGGATTGTTTGATACAGAGCAGTATTTGCGGCATTTGGTTCGCCAGCAGGCGGCCAACCGCCGGGCACATGTATAGACCCATGATTGTCTTTATCAGATGAGTCTCAGCCCGCAGAGCCAGGGCCTTACTTCTTTTCCGTGCCCTACTCCGGACCAGTTCAGGGCAGAGGTCGCATGGCCTGGAGAGCCTGAGGCCCAGGCAAGAGAGGCACCAGCAGGGGCACTGGCAGAGGCTCTCGACGAGGCAGATGAGGCCCGCGAGGACGAAGAGATGACCGATTTACTTAATTTCTTAGGAGGGAGCGGGGCCACATGATTGGGAGATCTCTTGATCCATATTTCTTTTTGTTTCCATTTGTTTTTTCCGTTACATATCATCTTATTTTGTGTTTGACTAAGGGACTGACGTTTGTTTCATGTTTTGACTTTTGTTTTGTACATACATATCGTTTGAGTTGTTACGTCGGTACTTGTTTCGTTGTTGTCAATAGTGTTTGTTGAAATTCCGAAACCGTGTAGAGTTTTTCATTTAGGAACGTCGTCCTAAAAAATAAAATAAAATGAACCAAAAATCCTAATAAAAAGAAAGAAGCGTTGTGAATAAAATTCATGTTCAGAAAGAAAAGAAAAAGGTTTTTATTTATACATGTATGTAAAGGGAAAATGTGTATAGAAGATCTTTGTGTGTAAATGATGCGTGGAAAGGAATTCTTGTGTGTGTGAGCAACGAGTGTATATAAAGAAACTTTTGTATAAACCATAAGTGTGTGTTGGGAAAAAGGAAAAAAAATCTTTGAACGTAAATAGGGTTTGTATATAGACCGTGTGACATAAAGAGAAGAGTTCTAATGCGTTTACAGAAACAGTTTGTCATGTATAAAAATATAGGTGTACAAAGAAAGGTTTTCCTCATAAAGGACCACAGGTGTATAATTTTAGTGAACATATGTAAAAATAAAACAAAAAGTAAAGAGAAAGAAAGACCGCGAAGGTCGACATGTTATAGTTAAGAAGTATAAATCATTCGTAAAGAGCAAACACATCTTCTGGAAACAAGGGACTGATGCTAAGAGTTTATTTTCCGGAATGAACCGAGATAAGGGTGGATGAATTCATTGAACTGATGAAAGAACATAACTTGGAAACGTTGGGTCTGTCTGTGTAAATTCCCAACCGTAGTATCACAATGCCATAAACGGGATGCTTGAGTGCCCACCTGGCTGTAGCCATGACTAATTTTGCACGTTATTTTCAAATCATCATTGTCATGCGTGCCTTATGGAATAATACGGAAGTTCGGGCCGAGAGCGACACCTTGACACCCAGATATCAAGATTGGGGTTCCCACGATAAAAGACCCCATTGAAACACAACCTTAGACCTCTTTGAACCTTGGCCTATAAAAAAGGAATCCTCATCCTTTCCCCCGAAGCAAAGGACAGCGGAATCTCCTCAAGGGAAAGCGAATAGAATGCTAAAACCCAATTTCCCAAAGAAAGGGATGGGGAAAGAAAAAAAAAAGAGAAGAGGAAGAAATGGAAAGAAAGGAAAAGAAAAAAGATGAAAACCAAGAAAAGAACAGAAGAAAGGAAAGAAGGATTCCCGATCAAAGGTCGAAAAGAAGTGAAAAGGGAAAAGAAGCAATTCCCGATCAAAGAAAGAAAGAAGACATAAATTCTTCAAAGCCAGATTGCCACTCAGAATCATTCTTGACTGGCAATATCCCACCCCACATGAACAAAGAGGAAAAGACCGAAACACCCAGCTTCCTCTCCAAAAACGCTGACCTTGAGAAAATCCTATTGGTCTGTGATCGTACGTTTGATCTATGATTCGATAGGAAGTCGCGTGCAAAATAGAGTCATGGTGCAGTTATGGTTTGGGAATAGGATAAGACACTTGCCTTGTGAGTTTTATACACTATGAGTGATTTATTTTCAGCTTAGCCCGATGTTTCCCCTGCGTGTTCATTTGAAAGCTAGAAGTTGACATCCTACCCTTTATTCTCGGTTGCAAGGAAGATTACCCATGGCACAAGTATATTGTTTCTCTAAGATGTGGTGCTCTCGCGAATGATTTATTTTTCTTTGCAAAAAGCATGTTTTCCCATTTAGGTGGAAAAACCCGGTGGACCGTTCGGTCCCGCCAACACCTTTTTCAGAGCCACATGAATGTTATTGCTTAGGGCTGTTCATGTGTTCTCCATTTTCGAGTTTGGAGTTGAGTTTCATGATTGCCTAAGTGAGGACCCTCAAGGCAATCCTCCATTCTCATCCTTTTTCGGAGCCACATGAATGTTATTGCCTAGCGCTGTTCATGTGTCCTCCACTTTTGAGTTTGGAGCTGTGTTTCATGATTGCCTAAGTGAGGACCCTCAAGGCAATCATCCATTCTCACCCTTTTTCGGAGCCACATGAATGTTATTGCTTAGGGCTGTTCATGTGTCCTCCACTTTCGAGTTTGGAGCTATGTTTCATCATTGCCTAAGTGAGGACCCTCAAGGCAATCCTCCATTCTCATCCTTTTTCGGAACCACATGAATGTTATTGCTTAGGGCTGTTCATGTGTCCTCCACTTTCGAGTTTGGAGCTGTGTTTCATGATTGCATAAGTGAGGACCCTTAAGGCAATCCTCCATTCTCACCCTTTTTCGGAGCCACATGAATGTTATTGCTTAGGGCTGTTCATGTGTCCTCCACTTTCGAGTTTGGAGCTGTGTTTCATGATTGCCTAAGTGAGGACCCTCAAGGTAATCCTCCATTCTCACCCTTTTTCGGAGCCACATGAATGTTATTGCTTAGGGCTGTTCATGTGTCCTCCACTTTCGAGTTTGGAGCTGTGTTTCATGATTGCCTAAGTGAGGACCCTCAAGGCAATCCTCCATTCTCAACCTTTTTCGAAGCCACATGAATGTTATTGCTTAGGGCTGTTCATGTGTCCTCCACATTCGAGTTTGGAGCTGTGTTTCATGATTGCCTAAGTGAGGACCCTCAAGGCAATCCTCCATTCTCACCCTTTTTCGGAGCAACATGAATGTTATTGCTTAGGGCTGTTCATGTGTCCTCCACTTTCGAGTTTGGAGCTGTGTTTCATGATTACCTAAGTGAGGACCCTCAAGGCAATCCTCCATTCTCACTATTTTTCGGAGCCACATGAATGTTATTGCTTAGGGCTGTTCATGTGTCCTCCACTTTCGAGTTTGGAGCTGTGTTTCATGATTGCCTAGGTGAGGACCCTCAAGGCAATCCTCCATTCTCACCCTTTTTCGGAGCCACATGAATGTTATTGCTTAGGGCTGTTCATGTGTCCTCCACTTTCGAGTTTGGAGGTGTGTTTCATGATTGCCTGTGTGAGGACCCTCAAGGCAATCCTCCATTCTCACCCTTTTTTGGAGCCACATGAATGTTATTGCTTAGGGCTGTTCATGTGTCCTCCACTTTCGAGTTTGGAGCTGTGTTTCATGATTGCCGAAGTGCGGACCCTCAAGCCAATCCTCCATTCTCACCCTTTTTCGGAGCCCCATGAATGTCATTGCCTAGTGCTGTTCATGTGTCATCAACTTTCGAGTTTGGAGCTGTGTTTCATGATTGCATAAGTGAGGACCCTCAAGGCAATCCTCCATTCTCACCCTTTTTCGGAGCCACATGAATGTTATTGCCTAGGGCTGTTCATGTGTCCTCCACTTTCGAGTTTGGAGCTGTGTTTCGTGATTGCCTAAGTGAGGACCCTCAAGGCAATCCTCCATTCTCACCCTTTTTTGGAGCCACATGAATGTTATTGCTTAGGGCTGTTCATGTGTCCTCCACTTTCGAGTTTGGAGCTGTGTTTCATGATTGCCTAAGTGAGGACCCTCAAGGCAATCCTCCATTCTCACCCTTTTTTGGAGCCACATGAATGTTATTGCTTAGGGCTGTTCATGTGTCGTCCACTTTCGAGTTTGGAGCTATGTTTCATGATTGCCTAAGTGAGGACCCTCAAGGCAATCCTCCATTCTCACCCTTTTTCGGAGCCACATGAATGTTATTGCTTAGGGCTGTTCATGTGTCCTCCACTTTCGAGTTTGGAGCTGTGTTTCATGATTGCCTAAGTGAGGACCCTCAAGGTAATCCTCCATTCTCACCCTTTTTCGGAGCCACATGAATGTTATTGCTTAGGGCTGTTCATGTGTCCTCCACTTTCGAGTTTGGAGCTGTGTTTCATGATTGCCTAAGTGAGGACCCTCAAGGCAATCCTCCATTCTCACCCATTTTCGGAGCCACATGAATGTTATTGCTTAGGGCGGTTCATGTGTCCGCCACTTTCGAGTTTGGAGGTGTGTTTAATGATTGCATAAGTGAGGACCCTTAAGGCAATCCTCCATTCTCACCCTTTTTCGTAGCCAGATGAATGTTATTGCTTAGGGCTGTTCATGTGTCCTCCACTTTCGAGTTTGGAGCTGTGTTTCATGATTGCCTATGTGAGGACCCTCAAGGCAATCCTCCATTCTCACCCTTTTTCGGAGCCACATGAATGTTATTGCTTAGGGCTGTTCATGTGTCCTCCACTTTCGAGTTTGGAGCTGTGTTTCATGATTGCCTAGGTGAGGACCCTCAAGGCAATCCTCCATTCTCACCCTTTTTTGGAGCCACATGAATGTTATTGCTTAGGGCTGTTCATGTGTCCTCCACTTTCGAGTTTGGAGCTGTGTTTCATGATTGCCTAAGTAAGGACCCTCAAGGCAATCCTCCATTCTCAACCTTTTTCGAAGCCACATGAATGTTATTGCTTAGGGCTGTTCATGTGTCCTCCACATTCAAGTTTGGAGCTGTGTTTCATGATTGCCTAAGTGAGGACCCTCAAGGCAATCCTCCATTCTCACCCTTTTTCGGAGCAACATGAATGTTATTGCTTAGGGCTGTTCATGTGTCCTCCACTTTCGAGTTTGGAGCTGTGTTTCATGATTACCTAAGTGAGGACCCTCAAGGCAATCCTCCATTCTCACCATTTTTCGGAGCCACATGAATGTTATTGCTTAGGGCTGTTCATGTGTCCTCCACTTTCGAGTTTGGAGCTGTGTTTCATGATTGCCTAGGTGAGGACCCTCAAGGCAATCCTCCATTCTCACCCTTTTTCGGAGCCACATGAATGTTATTGCTTAGGGCTGTTCATGTGTCCTCCACTTTCGAGTTTGGAGCTGTGTTTCATGATTGCCTAAGTGAGGACCCTCAAGGCAATCCTCCATTCTCAACCTTTTTCGAAGCCACATGAATGTTATTGCTTAGGGCTGTTCATGTGTCCTCCACATTCGAGTTTGGAGCTGTGTTTCATGATTGCCTAAGTGAGGACCCTCAAGGCAATCCTCCATTCTCACCCTTTTTCGGAGCAACATGAATGTTATTGCTTAGGGCTGTTCATGTGTCCTCCATTTTCGAGTTTGGAGCTGTGTTTCATGATTACCTAAGTGAGGACCCTCAAGGCAATCCTCCATTCTCACCATTTTTCGGAGCCCCATGAATGTCATTGCCTAGTGCTGTTCATGTGTCATCAACTTTCGAGTTTGGAGCTGTGTTTCATGATTGCATAAGTGAGGACCCTCAAGGCAATCCTCCATTCTCACCCTTTTTCAGAGCCACATGAATGTTATTGCCTAGGGCTGTTCATGTGTCCTCCACTTTCGAGTTTGGAGCTGTGTTTCGTGATTGCCTAAGTGAGGACCCTCAAGGCAATCCTCCATTCTCACCCTTTTTTGGAGCCACAAGAATGTTATTGCTTAGGGCTGTTCATGTGTCCTCCACTTTCGAGTTTGGAGCTGTGTTTCATGATTGCCTAAGTGAGGACCCTCAAGGCAATCCTCCATACTCACCCTTTTTCGGAGCCACATGAATGTTATTGCTTAGGGCTGTTCATGTGTCCTCCACTTTCGAGTTTGGAAGTGTGTTTCAAGATTGCCTAAGTGAGGACCCTCAAGGCAATCCTCCATTCTCACCCTTTTTTAGAGCCACATGAATGTTATTGCTTAGGGCTGTTCATGTGTCGTCCACTTTCGAGTTTGGAGCTATGTTTCATTATTGCCTAAGTGAGGACCCTCAAGGCAATCCTCCATTCTCACCTTTTTTCGGAGCCACATGAATGTTATTGCTTAGGGCTGTTCATGTGTCCTCCACTTTCGAGTTTGGAGCTGTGTTTAATGATTGCCTAGCGTTGTTCAGGTGTCATCTAGAGTTTGGAGCTGTGTTTCATGATTCCTTATGTGAGGACCCTCAAGGCAATCCTCCATTCTCACCCTTTTTCGGAGCCACATGAATGTTATTGCTTAGGGCTGTTCATGTGTCCTCCACTTTCGAGTTTGGAGCTGTGTTTCATGATTGCCTAAGTGAGGACCCTCAAGGCAATCCTCCATTCTCACCCTTTTTCGGAGCCACGTGAATGTTATTGCTTAGGGCTGTTCATGTGTCCTCCACTTTCGAGTTTGGATCTGTGTTTCATGATTGCCTAAGTGAGGACCCTCAAGGCAATCCTCTATTCTCACCCTTTTTTGGAGCCACATGAATGTTATTGCTTAGGGCTGTTCATGTGTCCTCCACTTTCGAGTTTGGAGCTGTGTTTCATGATTGCCTAAGTGAGGACCCTCAAGGCAATCCTCCATTCTCACCCATTTTCGGAGCCACATGAATGTTATTGCTTAGGGCGGTTCATGTGTCCTCCACTTTCGAGTTTGGAGGTGTGTTTCATGATTGCCTAAGTGAGGACCCTAAAGGCAATCCTCCATTCTCACCTTTTTTCAGAGCCACATGAATGTTATTGCTTAGGGCTATTCATGTGTCCTCCACTTTCGAGTTTCGAGCTGTGTTTAATGATTGCCTAGCGTTGTTCAGGTGTCATCTAGAGTTTGGAGCTGTGTTTCATGATTCCTTATGTGAGGACCCTCAAGGCAATCCTCCATTCTCACCGTTTTTCGGAGCCACATGAATGTTATTGCTTAGGGCTGTTCATGTGTCCTCCACTTTCGAGTTTGGAGCTGTGTTTCATGATTGCCTAAGTGAGGACCCTCAAGGCAATCCTCCATTCTCACCCATTTACGGAGCCACATGAATGTTATTGCTTAGGGCGGTTCATGTGTCCTCCACTTTCGAGTTTGGAGGTGTGTTTCATGATTGCCTAAGTGAGGACCCTCAAGGCAATCCTCCATTCTCACCCTTTTTCGGAGCCAGATGAATGTTATTGCTTAGGGCTGTTCATGTGTCCTCCACTTTCGAGTTTGGAGCTGTGTTTCAAGATTTCCTAAGTGAGGACCCTCAAGGCAATCCTCCATTCTCACCCTTTTTCAGAGCCACATGAATGTTATTGCTTAGGGCAGTTCATGTGTCCTCCACTTTCGAGTTTGGAGGTGTGTTTCAGGATTGCCTAAGTGAGGACCCTCAAGGCAATCCTCCATTCTCACCCTTTTTTGGAGCCACATGAATGTTATTGCTTAGGGCTGTTCATGTGTCATCCACTTTCGAGTTTGGAGCTGTGTTTCATGATTGCCTAAGTGAGGACGCTCAAGGCAATCCTCCATTCTCACCTTTTTTCGAAGCCACATGAATGTTATTGCTTAGGGCTGTTCATGTGTCCTCCACTTTCGAGTTTGGAGTTATGTTTCATGATTGCCGAATTGCGGACCCTCAAGGCAAGCCTCCATTCTCACCCTTTTTCGGGGCACCATGAATGTCATTGCTTAGTGCTGTTCATGTGTCATCCACTTTCGAGTTTGGAGTTGTGTTTCATGATTGCATAAGTGAGGACCCTCAAGGCAATCCTCCATTCCCACCCTTTTTCGGAGCCACATGAATGTTATTGCTTAGGGCTGTTCATGTGTCCTCCACTTTCGAGTTTGGAGCTGTGTTTCATGATTGCCGAAGTGCGGACCCTCAAGGCAATCCTCCATTCTCACCCTTTTTCGGAGCCCCATGAATGTCATTGCCTAGTGCTGTTCATGTGTCCTCCACTTTCGAGTTTGGAGCTGTGTTTCATGATTGCCTAAGTGAGGACCCTCAAGGCAATCCTCCATTCTCACCCTTTTTCGGAGCAACATGAATGTTATTGCTTAGGGCTGTTCATGTGTCCTCCACTTTTGAGTTTGGAGCTGTGTTTCATGATTACCTAAGTGAGGACCCTCAAGGCAATCCTCCATTCTCACTATTTTTCGGAGCCACATGAATGTTATTGCTTAGGGCTGTTCATGTGTCCTCCACTTTCGAGTTTGGAGGTGTGTTTCATGATTGCCTATGTGAGGACCCTCAAGGCAATCCTCCATTCTCACCCTTTTTTGGAGCCACATGAATGTTATTGCTTAGGGCTGTTCATGTGTCCTCCACTTTCGAGTTTGGAGCTGTGTTTCATGATTACCTAAGTGAGGACCCTCAAGGCAATCCTCCATTCTCACCATTTTTCGGAGCCACATGAATGTTATTGCTTAGGGCTGTTCATGTGTCCTCCACTTTCGAGTTTGGAGCTGTGTTTCATGATTGCCTAGGTGAGGACCCTCAAGGCAATCCTCCATTCTCACCCTTTTTCGGAGCCACATGAATGTTATGTCTTAGGGCTGTTCATGTGTCCTCCACTTTCGAGTTTGGAGCTGTGTTTCATGATTGCCTAAGTGAGGACCCTCAAGGCAATCCTCCATTCTCAACCTTTTTCGAAGCCACATGAATGTTATTGCTTAGGGCTGTTCATGTGTCCTCCACATTCGAGTTTGGAGCTGTGTTTCATGATTGCCTAAGTGAGGACCCTCAAGGCAATCCTCCATTCTCACCCTTTTTCGGAGCAACATGAATGTTATTGCTTAGGGCTGTTCATGTGTCCTCCACTTTCGAGTTTGGAGCTGTGTTTCATGATTACCTAAGTGAGGACCCTCAAGGCAATCCTCCATTCTCACCATTTTTCGAGCCACATGAATGTTATTGCTTAGGGCTGTTCATGTGTCCTCCACTTTCGAGTTTGGAGCTGTGTTTCATGATTGCCTAGGTGAGGACCCTCAAGGCAATCCTCCATTCTCACCCTTTTTCGAAGCCACATGAATGTTATTGCTTAGGGCTGTTCATGTGTCCTCCACTTTCGAGTTTGGAGGTGTGTTTCATGATTGCCTATGTGAGGACCCTCAAGGCAATCCTCCATTCTCACCCTTTTTTGGAGCCACATGAATGTTATTGCTTAGGGCTGTTCATGTGTCCTCCACTTTCGAGTTTGGAGCTGTGTTTCATGATTGCCGAAGTGCGGACCCTCAAGGCAATCCTCCATTCTCACCCTTTTTCGGAGCCCCATGAATGTCATTGCCTAGTGCTGTTCATGTGTCATCAACTTTCGAGTTTGGAGCTGTGTTTCATGATTGCATAAGTGAGGACCCTCAAGGCAATCCTCCATTCTCACCCTTTTTCAGAGCCACATGAATGTTATTGCCTAGGGCTGTTCATGTGTCCTCCACTTTCGAGTTTGGAGCTGTGTTTCGTGATTGCCTAAGTGAGGACCCTCAAGGCAATCCTCCATTCTCACCCATTTACGGAGCCACATGAATGTTATTGCTTAGGGCGGTTCATGTGTCCTCCACTTTCGAGTTTGGAGGTGTGTTTCATGATTGCCTAAGTGAGGACCCTCAAGGCAATCCTCCATTCTCACCCTTTTTCGGAGCCAGATGAATGTTATTGCTTAGGGCTGTTCATGTGTCCTCCACTTTCGAGTTTGGAGCTGTGTTTCAAGATTTCTTAAGTGAGGACCCTCAAGGCAATCCTCCATTCTCACCCTTATTCAGAGCCACATGAATGTTATTGCTTAGGGCAGTTCATGTGTCCTCCACTTTCGAGTTTGGAGGTGTGTTTCAGGATTGCCTAAGTGAGGACCCTCAAGGCAATCCTCCATTCTCACCCTTTTTTGGAGCCGCATGAATGTTATTGCTTAGGGCTGTTCATGTGTCATCCACTTTCGAGTTTGGAGCTGTGTTTCATGATTGCCTAAGTGAGGACGCTCAAGGCAATCCTCCATTCTCACCTTTTTTCGAAGCCACATGAATGTTATTGCTTAGGGCTGTTCATGTGTCCTCCACTTTCGAGTTTGGAGTTATGTTTCATGATTGCCGAAGTGCGGACCCTCAAGGCAAGCCTCCATTCTCACCCTTTTTCGGGGCACCATGAATGTCATTGCTTAGTGCTGTTCATGTGTCATCCACTTTCGAGTTTGGAGTTGTGTTTCATGATTGCATAAGTGAGGACCCTCTAGGCAATCCTCCATTCCCACCCTTTTTCGGAGCCACATGAATGTTATTGCTTAGGGCTGTTCATGTGTCCTCCACTTTCGAGTTTGGAGCTGTGTTTCATGATTGCCGAAGTGCGGACCCTCAAGGCAATCCTCCATTCTCACCCTTTTTCGGAGCCCCATGAATGTCATTGCCTAGTGCTGTTCATGTGTCCTCCACTTTCGAGTTTGGAGCTGTGTTTCATGATTGCCTAAGTGAGGACCCTCAAGGCAATCCTCCATTCTCACCCTTTTTCGGAGCAACATGAATGTTATTGCTTAGGGCTGTTCATGTGTCCTCCACTTTCGAGTTTGGAGCTGTGTTTCATGATTACCTAAGTGAGGACCCTCAAGGCAATCCTCCATTCTCACTATTTTTCGGAGCCACATGAATGTTATTGCTTAGGGCTGTTCATGTGTCCTCCACTTTCGAGTTTGGAGCTGTGTTTCATGATTGCCTATGTGAGGACCCTCAAGGCAATCCTCCATTCTCACCCTTTTTTGGAGCCACATGAATGTTATTGCTTAGGGCTGTTCATGTGTCCTCCACTTTCGAGTTTGGAGCTGTGTTTCATGATTACCTAAGTGAGGACCCTCAAGGCAATCCTCCATTCTCACCATTTTTCGGAGCCACATGAATGTTATTGCTTAGGGCTGTTCATGTGTCCTCCACTTTCGAGTTTGGAGCTGTGTTTCATGATTGCCTAGGTGAGGACCCTCAAGGCAATCCTCCATTCTCACCCTTTTTCGGAGCCACATGAATGTTATTGCTTAGGGCTGTTCATGTGTCCTCCACTTTCGAGTTTGGAGCTGTGTTTCATGATTGCCTAAGTGAGGACCCTCAAGGCAATCCTCCATTCTCACCCTTTTTCGGAGCAACATGAATGTTATTGCTTAGGGCTGTTCATGTGTCCTCCACTTTCGAGTTTGGAGCTGTGTTTCATGATTACCTAAGTGAGGACCCTCAAGGCAATCCTCCATTCTCACCATTTTTCGAGCCACATGAATGTTATTGCTTAGGGCTGTTCATGTGTCCTCCACTTTCGAGTTTGGAGCTGTGTTTCATGATTGCCTAGGTGAGGACCCTCAAGGCAATCCTCCATTCTCACCCTTTTTCGGAGCCACATGAATGTTATTGCTTAGGGCTGTTCATGTGTCCTCCACTTTCGAGTTTGGAGGTGTGTTTCATGATTGCCTATGTGAGGACCCTCAAGGCAATCCTCCATTCTCACCCTTTTTTGGAGCCACATGAATGTTATTGCTTAGGGCTGTTAATGTGTCCTCCACTTTCGAGTTTGGAGCTGTGTTTCATGATTGCCGAAGTGCGGACCCTCAAGGCAATCCTCCATTCTCACCCTTTTTCGGAGCCCCATGAATGTCATTGCCTAGTGCTGTTCATGTGTCATCAACTTTCGAGTTTGGAGCTGTGTTTCATGATTGCATAAGTGAGGACCCTCAAGGCAATCCTCCATTCTCACCCTTTTTCAGAGCCACATGAATGTTATTGCCTAGGGCTGTTCATGTGTCCTCCACTTTCGAGTTTGGAGCTGTGTTTCGTGATTGCCTAAGTGAGGACCCTCAAGGCAATCCTCCATTCTCACCCATTTACGGAGCCACATGAATGTTATTGCTTAGGGCGGTTCATGTGTCCTCCACTTTCGAGTTTGGAGGTGTGTTTCATGATTGCCTAAGTGAGGACCCTCAAGGCAATCCTCCATTCTCACCCTTTTTCGGAGCCAGATGAATGTTATTGCTTAGGGCTGTTCATGTGTCCTCCACTTTCGAGTTTGGAGCTGTGTTTCAAGATTTCTTAAGTGAGGACCCTCAAGGCAATCCTCCATTCTCACCCTTATTCAGAGCCACATGAATGTTATTGCTTAGGGCAGTTCATGTGTCCTCCACTTTCGAGTTTGGAGGTGTGTTTCAGGATTGCCTAAGTGAGGACCCTCAAGGCAATCCTCCATTCTCACCCTTTTTTGGAGCCACATGAATGTTATTGCTTAGGGCTGTTCATGTGTCGTCCACTTTCGAGTTTGGAGCTGTGTTTCATGATTGCCTAAGTGAGGACGCTCAAGGCAATCCTCCATTCTCACCTTTTTTCGAAGCCACATGAATGTTATTGCTTAGGGCTGTTCATGTGTCCTCCACTTTCGAGTTTGGAGTTATGTTTCATGATTGCCGAAGTGCGGACCCTCAAGGCAAGCCTCCATTCTCACCCTTTTTCGGGGCACCATGAATGTCATTGCTTAGTGCTGTTCATGTGTCATCCACTTTCGAGTTTGGAGCTGTGTTTCATGATTGCCTAAGTGAGGACCCTCAAGGCAAGCCTCCATTCTCACCCTTTTTCGGGGCACCATGAATGTCATTGCTTAGTGCTGTTCATGTGTCATCCACTTTCGAGTTTGGAGCTGTGTTTCATGATTGCCTAAGTGAGGACCTTCAAGGCAATCCTCCATTCTCACCCTTTTTCGGAGCCACATGAATGTTATTGCTTAGGGCTGTTCATGTGTACTCCACTTTCGAGTTTGGAGCTGTGTTTCATGATTGCCTAAGTGAGGACCCTCAAGGCAATCCTCCATTCTCATCCTTTTTCGGAGCCACGTGACTGTTATTGCTTAAGGCTGTTCATGTGTCCTCTACTTTCGAGTTTGGAGCTGTGTTTCATGATTGCCTAAGTGAGGACCGTCAAGGCAATCCTCCATTCTCACCCTTTTTCGGAGCCACATGAATGTTATTGCTTAGGGCTGTTCATGTGTCCTCCACTTTCGAGTCTGGAGCTGTGTTTCATGATTGCCTAAGTGAGGACCCTCAAGGCAATCCCCCATTCTCACCCTTTTTTGGAGCCACATGAATGTTATTGCTTAGGGTTGTTTATGTGTCCTCCACTTTCGAGTTTGGAGCAGTGTTTCATGATTGCCTAAGTGAGGACCCTCAAGGCAATCCTCCATTCTCACCCTTTTTCGGAGCCACATGAATGTTATTGCTTAGGGCTGTTCATGTGTCCTCCACTTTCGAGTTTGGAGCTGTGTTTCATGATTGCCGAAGTGCGGACCCTCAAGGCAATCCTCCATTCTCACCCTTTTTCGGAGCCCCATGAATGCCATTGCCTAGTGTTGTTCATGTGTCATGCACTTTCGAGTTTGGAGTTGTGTTTCATGATTGCCTAGGTGAGGACCCTCAAGGCAATCCTCCATTCTCAACCTTTTTCGAAGCCACATGAATGTTATTGCTTAGGGCTGTTCATGTGTCCTCCACATTCGAGTTTGGAGCTGTGTTTCATGATTGCCTAAGTGAGGACCCTCAAGGCAATCCTCCATTCTCACCCTTTTTCGGAGCAACATGAATGTTATTGCTTAGGGCTGTTCATGTGTCCTCCACTTTCGAGTTTGGAGCTGTGTTTCATGATTACCTAAGTGAGGACCCTCAAGGCAATCCTCCATTCTCACCATTTTTCGAGCCACATGAATGTTATTGCTTAGGGCTGTTCATGTGTCCTCCACTTTCGAGTTTGGAGCTGTGTTTCATGATTGCCTAGGTGAGGACCCTCAAGGCAATCCTCCATTCTCACCCATTTTCGGAGCCACATGAATGTTATTGCTTAGGGCGGTTCATGTGTCCTCCACTTTCGAGTTTGGAGCTGTGTTTCATGATTTCCTAAGTGAGGACCCTCAAGGCAATCCTCCATTCTCACCCATTTTCGGAGCCACATGAATGTTATTGCTTAGGGCGGTTCATGTGTCCTCCACTTTCGAGTTTGGAGCTGTGTTTCATGATTTCCTAAGTGAGGACCCTCAAGGCAATCCTCCATTCTCACCCATTTTCGGAGCCACATGAATGTTATTGCTTAGGGCGGTTCATGTGTCCTCCACTTTCGAGTTTGGAGCTGTGTTTCATGATTGCCTAACTGAGGACCCTCAAGGCAATCCTCCATTCTCACCCTTTTTCGGAGCCACATGAATGTTATTGCTTAGGGCTGTTCATGTGTCCTGCACTTTCGAGTTTGGAGCTGTGTTTCATGATTGCCGAAGTGCGGACCCTCAAGGCAAGCCTCCATTCTCACCCTTTTTCGGGGCACCATGAATGTCATTGCTTAGTGCTGTTCATGTGTCATCCACTTTCGAGTTTGGAGCTGTGTTTCATGATTGCATAAGTGAGGACCCTCAAGGCAATCCTCCATTCCCACCCTTTTTCGGAGCCACATGAATGTTATTGCTTAGGGCAGTTCATGTGTCCTCCACTTTCGAGTTTGGAGATGTGTTTCATGATTGCCTAAGTGAGGACCCTCAAGGCAATCCTCCATTCTCACCCTTTTTCGGAGCCCCATGAATGTTATTGCTTAGGGCTGTTCATGTGTCCTCCACTTGCGAGTTTGGAGCTGTGTTTCATGATTGCCTAAGTGAGGACCCTCAAGGCAATCCTCCATTCTCACCCTTTTTCGGAGTGACATGAATGTTATCGCTTAGGGCTGTGCATGTGTCCTCAACTTTCGAGTTTGGAGCTGTGTTTCATGATTGCCTAAGTGAGGACCCTCAAGGCAATCCTCCATTCTCAACCTTTTTCGGAGCCACATGAGTGTTATTGCTTAGGGCTGTTCATGTGTCCTCCACTTGCGAGTTTGGAGCTGTGTTTCATGATTGCCTAAGTGAGGACCCTCAAAGAATTCCTCCATTCTCACCCTTTTTCGGAACCACATGAATGTTATTGCTTAGGGCTGTTCATGTGTCCTCCACATTCGAGTTTGAAGTTGTGTTTCATGATTGCCTAAGTGAGGAGCCTCAAAGCAATCCTCCATTCTCACCTTTTTCGGAGCCACATGAATGTTATTGCTTAGGGCTATTCATGTGTCCTCCACTTTCGAGTTTGGAGCTGTGATTCATGATTGCCTACGTGAGGACCCTTAACACAATCCTCCATTCTCACCCTTTTTTGGAGCCACATGAATGTTATGGCTTAGGGCTGTTCATGTGTCCTCCACTTTCGAGTTTGGAGCTGTTTTTCATGATTGCCTAAGTGAGGACCCTCAAGGAAATTCTCCATTCTCAACCTTTTTCGGAGCCACATGAATGTTATTGATTAGGGTTGTTCATGTGTCCTCCACTTTCGACTTTGGAGCTGTGGTTCATGATTGCCTAAGTGAAGACCCTCAAGGAAATCCTCCATTCTCACCCTTTTTCGGAGCCACATGAATGTTATTGGTTAGGGCTGTTCATGTGTCCTCAACTTTCGAGTTTGGAGCTGTGTTTCATGATTGCCTAAGTGAGGACCCTCAAGGCAATCCTCCATTCTCACCCTTTTTCGGAGCCACATGAATGTTATTGCTTAGGGCTGTTCATGTGTCCTCCACTTTCGAGTTTGGAGCTATGTTTCACGATTGCCTAAGCGAGGACCCTCAAGGAAATGCTCTATTCTAACCCTTTTTCGGAGCCACATGAATGTTATTGCTTAGGGCTGTTCATGTTTCCTCCACTTTCAAGTTTGGAGCTTTGTTTCATGCTTGCCTAAGTGAGGACCCTCAAGGCAATCCTCCATTCTCACCCTTTTTCGGAGCCACATGAATGTTATTGCTTAGGGCTGTTCATGTGTCCTCCACTTTCGAGTTTAGAGCTGTGTTTCATGATTGCCTAAGTGAGGACCCTCAAGGCAATCCTCTATTCTCAACCTTTTTCGGAGGCACATGAATGTTATTGCTTAGGGCTGTTCATGTGTCCTCAACTTTCGAGTTTGGAGCTGTGTTTCATGATTGCCTAAGTGAGGACCCTCAAGGCAATCCTCCATTCTCACCCTTTTTTGGAGCCACATGAATGTTATGGCTTAGGGTTGTTCATGTGTCCTCCACTTTGGAGTTTGGAGCTATGTTTCACGATTGCCTAAGCGAGGACCCTCAAGGAAATGCTCTATTCTCACCCTTTTTCGGAGCCACATGAATGTTATTGCTTAGGGCTGTTCATGTTTCCTCCACTTTCGAGTTTGGAGCTTTCTTTCATGATTGCCTAAGTGAGGACCCTCAAGGAAATTCTCCATTCTCAACCTTTTTCGGAGCCACATGAATGTTATTGATTAGGGTTGTTCATGTGTCCTCCACTTTCGACTTTGGAGCTGTGGTTCATGATTGCCTAAGTGAAGACCCTCAAGGAAATCCTCCATTCTCACCCTTTTTCGGAGCCACATGAATGTTATTGCTTAGGGCTGTTCATGTGTCCTCAACTTTCGAGTCTGGAGCTGTGTTTCATGATTGCCTAAGTGAGGACCCTCAAGGCAATCCTCCATTCTCACCCTTTTTCGGAGCCACATGAATGTTATTGCTTAGGGCTGTTCATGTGTCCTCCACTTTCGAGTTTGGAGCTATGTTTCACGATTGCCTAAGCGAGGACCCTCAAGGAAATGCTCTATTCTCACCCTTTTTCGGAGCCACATGAATGTTATTGCTTAGGGCTGTTCATGTTTCCTCCACTTTCGAGTTTGGAGCTTTGTTTCATGCTTGCCTAAGTGAGGACCCTCAAGGCAATCCTCCATTCTCACCCTATTTCGGAGCCACATGAATGTTATTGCTTAGGGCTGTTCATGTGTCCTCCACTTTCGAGTTTAGAGCTGTGTTTCATGATTGCCTAAGTGAGGACCCTCAAGGCAATCCTCTATTCTCAACCTTTTTCGGAGGCACATGAATGTTATTGCTTAGGGCTGTTCATGTGTCCCCAACTTTCGAGTTTGGAGCTGTGTTTCATGATTGCCTAAGTGAGGACCCTCAAGGCAATCCTCCATTCTCACCCTTTTTTGGAGCCACATGAATGTTATGGCTTAGGGTTGTTCATGTGTCCTCCACTTTGGAGTTTGGAGCTGTGTTTCATGATTGCCTAAGTGAGGACCCTCAAGGCAATCCTCCATTCTCAACCTTTTTCGGAGCCACATGAATGTTATTGCTTAGGGCTGTTCATGTGTCCTCCACTTTCAAGTTTGGAGTTGTGTTTCATGATTGCCTAAGTGAGGACCCTCAAGGCAATCCTCCATTCTCACCCTTTTTCGGAGCCACATGAATGTTATTGCTTAGGGCTGTTCATGTGTCCTCTACTTTCGAGTTTGGAGCTGTGTTTCATGATTGCCTAAGTGAGGACCCTCAAGGCAATCCTCCATTCTCACCCTTTTTCGAAGCCACATGAATGTTATTGCTTAGGGTTGTTCATGTGTCCTCCACTTTCGAGTTTAGAGCTGTGTTTCATGATTGCCTTAGTGAGGACCCTCAAGGCAATCCTCCATTCTCACACTTTTTCGGAGCCACATGAATGTTATTGCTTAGGGCTTTTCATGTGTCCTCCACTTTCGAGTTTGGAGCTGTGTTTCATGATTGCCTAAGTGAGGACCCTCAAGGCAATCCTCCATTCTCACCCTTTGTCGGAGCCACATGAATGTTATTGCTTAGGGCTGTTCATGTGTCCTCCACTTTCGAGTTTGGAGCTGTGTTTCATGATTGCCGAAGTGCGGACCCCCAAGGCAATCCTCCATTCTCAACCTTTTTCTGAGCCACATGAATGTTATTGCTTAGGGTTGTTCATGTGTCCTCCACTTTCAAGTTTGGAGGTGTGTTTCATGATTGCCTAAGTGAGGACCCTCAAGGCAATCGTCCATTCTCACCTTTTGTCGGAGCCCCATGAATGTTATTGCTTAGGGCTGTTCATGTGTCCTCCACTTTCTAGTTTGGAGCTGTGTTTCATGATTGCCGAAGTGCGGACCCTCAAGGCAATCCTCCATTCTCACCCTTTTTCGGAGCCCCAAGAATATCATTGCCTAGTGTTGTTCATGTGTCCTCCATTATCCAGCGCGAAGCCTCTAGTGACTGGGAAGCACGTTATTCTGTTGTTTTCCGGATCGGTTCCTTCGCCGAATATGTGTATATGTGTATATGTATTTGTTGTTCTTGTTGTTGTTTGTATTTTGTTTTGTGTAGAAGAAAAAAGAAGGAGTAGAGACGAGAGTCGTCATCACGGAAAGGGCAGGGCAGACGAAATCAGTGTCCTATCTTTGCTTTCCTCTTATCTGCGATGAGAGGTAAGTAAAGAGGGGCAACTGTCATACCCTAATTTCGTCCGAGGATTATTACTTAATGACATGCAATAAATAAAGTCCCGAGACGTCTCTGAAATCAAAAGGAAGCAGGCTTGCGCGATCCGTGAAATTCCGTAATGTGGCGGAAATCGAAAAGAGGTGTTTTTGCGCAATCCGTCAGTTTTCGTAACTTCTTTGAAAACTTGAAAGGAGTAAATACATAATCCGTAAGGATTCGTAACCTTGCGGAAGGAAAATAAGTATCGTTACAAAATTCGTAAAGTTTCGTAACGTGACGGAAAAAGAATTACAAAAAAAATAGAAGGGGGTGCATTTAGTAAAAAGGGGGGTGCAAATAGCAACCAGGCCCACTTGGGCCCTCCAGAAGATTCCTCCAGAAGGCTGTTGCTTCTGGAGGAAGCAACCTTGCTCGCCTGGGCGAGCTGGGTGGCAAGCTTCTCCCCTATTTTGCTATAAATAGGGGGAGAAGTGAAGAAGAAAAGGGTTCAGCCCATTAGGCACTTCTCTCTCTCTCGAAATTGCTGAGGAAAATTATTTTCGTGAAGAAAATCCAAGCCGAGGCGCTTCCGTAACGTTTCCGTGAGTAATTACGTGAAGATTCTCGACCGTTCTTCAACATTCATCGTTCGTTCTTCGTTTTCTTCAGTCTTCAACGGGTAAGTACCTCAAACCGAGCTTTTCAATTCATTCTATGTACCCATGGTGGTCCACATTTTGTTTCATGTATTTTTATTCTCGTATTCATTTGCTTTTTATACCCCCTTTTGACGTGCTTAAGGCATTTATTTAAGTCATTTCTCGCTTAATCTAAAAATAAAATAAATTTCCACCGATCGTTTGAATTGTATCATCCGTTAATGTTGGTTAAAATGAATTCCGACCGTTCGGTTGTGCCGTAACCACGTTGGAAATCAAAAAAGAGGTAAAATAATAATATAATAATAAAAAAAAAAACCTTTTTGTAAAATAAAAGCGAAAGATCAATCGGACGTTTTCTCTTTGGGATTTCTTATTCTTAAATTGAATTGACTAATAACTAAAGTGAAACTAAGGCTAAAATCAACTCGCCTAGTCAAGCTCGTCCACAAAAATAGGTTTTTGAAAGTTTATCATCTCAATTTCTTACCAAGTAAAATGGATCATTTTTTTAAGGTCCAACGCCTTAAAATGATCACCCCTCAAGTAAAAAAGAATCACTTGATTCACGCATGTGAAAGAACTACGTAGGTCTGATTTCCTCTTTGATGGAGGGTACGTAGGAGCAAGAGCCCCGCTTTTGTCGACCTCAAAAAATAAAAAGAACTAAAAGTTAAGGTAATACAATTTCCACAATTCTAAAAAATAGGCTGTTGTCCTTCGAGACAAACGTGAGAGGTGCTAATACCTTCCTCAAGCGTAAATACAACTCCCGAACTTAGAATTTTCATTTTGACCGGTTTCCTTCGGTTTTCCCGATGTTTTCCACAAATAAACGTTGGTGGCGACTCCGCACATCTTTCCTCCTTTGGAAAGCGCACCCGTGAGCCTCGCCCTCGCTCGCCCGCAAAAGGGCACGTTGCGACAATCATGATTTTTGTTCGTTTTATTTTTAGGACGACATTCCTAAAGGAAAACTCTACAAGGTTCCGAAATTTCAACAAACATTATCGATAATAACGAAGTAAGCACTAACGCAACAATCCAAACAAAATGTATGTACAAGACAAATGACAATCGAAACAACAAAAACAAACGTTAGTCCCTCAATTCATAGAAATAAGATAACATACAAATGATAAATGATGAAACGTGAAAAGAATACGAATCTGGGGATCCCACGGTCATGTGGCTCCGCATGCCACCGGACTCTTGGGTCACGGTAACAAAAGGTGGGGTGGTCGACAAAAGCAGGGCTTTTGCTCCTACGTATTCTCAATTTGTGATGAGGAACTCAGACCTACGTAGTTCTTGATAACTGTGAGACTAAAAATAGTCTCGGTGTTTTCTTCACTAAAATGCGAACATGCTTTAGTAAAGAGACAAAACTTCCAACTGATCAGAGCAACATATGTTTTTTTTCATGAAAAATGATGTGTCTATCGGGGAAGGAGAGTATGCTGATGAAATTTTCTCATAACCATAAATAAGATTTTGGATGTTAGCATTTCGTTTCTAAACGACCATTTAGAGGAAACATTGGGTCCAACAAAAATAGGAGAAAATCACTCAAAGTGTGTCAATCTCACACAGGTAAGTGTTTTATCCTAATTCCGAACCATAATATGTCATGACTTGATTTTGCAAATCATTTCCTATCAAATCAAAGATTACATGCGTGATCATGGATCAATAGGACTTATTTTGGGAATGGTTTTTAGGTGGGGAATTTGGCTTTGAGTGTTTTTGCCTTTTCCTCTTCTGTTTTTGTTTAGTGCGTGGCGAGAAAGTCACTAGCGCACAGGATTTTGTCGGCAATCAAAGGGAGAGGACCACTTTAGGTCGTGGTTTCCTTTTTCTTGTTTACTTGGTGACAATTCTGTATTGTTCAGATATTGTCTGGTCCAAAGACCTTTCTGGATGTTTCTTCTGTTTTCTTCCGATCCTTGATCGGGAATTTTCTTTCCTTTTTTGCTTTCTCCCACTCTTTGATTGAGAATTTTCTTTCTTTTTTGCTTTCTCCCACTCTTTTGATTGGGAATTTTCCTTTTCTTATTTTTTTTTTTGTTGTTTTCCGAGGGCAAGGATTGACATTCTAACCCTGGGTCAAGGTTTATGATAAGTTGGGATTTTGGCTCAAGGCTTGTAGAACGGCTGGTCATGATATATGTCAGGGTTTGGCCAGCGGTTCGGGGATAAAGGGGATGTCCTACATTATTTCCATGATACACATGCAACAATGATGATTAGGAAATTTTATGCAAAACTGGTCATGCATGCACCCATGTGGACACTCAAGCATCAAGTTTTTATGGTCATGGGACACTAGGGCTCAGGATTCATTTTCCCTATTTTAAGTCAACCCAGTGTTTCCTAAATATGTTCTTTTCTCAAATCATGCATTCATCCGAGTCCATTTTGGGCGTTCGGGAAAATTTTCACAGCATTCACCCTTTAGGTGTATACACATTTTTTCAAAAACTGGTTAAGATCAGTAAAATCTTTCAAAGAAAAGTTGGAAATTATCTCTTTTCACAAGCATGTTGTTTTTTAGCTAGACAATTTTTTTTTTATTATTTTTAGTTTCTTTTTTTCTTCCTTCTTTTTCTTTTCTTGCTCTCCTTTTTTTTTCATGAGGTATTTTGCTACCTAAACATACGTATATTTTTGTGAGGTATTTTGCTATATACATGCGTGTCCAAGGTATCTTGCTACCTAAACATACATATATATGTTTTGTGAGATATTTTTGCTATATACATGCATATCCAAGGTATCTTGCTACCTAAACATACATATATATATTTTGTGAAGTATTTTTGATACATACATGCATATCCAAGGTATCTTTCTACCTAAACATACATATATATATTTTGTGAAGTATTTTTTGCTACATACATGCATATCCAAGGTATCTTTCTACCTAAACATATATATATATATATATATATATATATATATATATATATATATATATATATATATATATATATATATATATATATATATATTTTACATACATGCATATCTAAGGTATCTTTCTACCTAAACATACATATATATATATTTTGTGAAGTATTTTTTTGTTTAGATACATGCATATTTAAGGTATTTTCACTACCTAAACATACATATATATATATATATATATATATATATATATATATATATATATATATATATATATATATATATATATATATATATATTTTGTGAGGTATGACTACCTTCCGAGCTTGTGCTTTTTTTATTTAAATTCCTAGGATCATGAGCAACTAGGTGTGTCCTGCTATGACTCGAGAAACAAAAGTGATCAAATAACAACCAGAGATTTAAAAGGTACTAGGTTGCCTCCTAGTAGCGCTTCTTTAACGTCTTGAGCTGGACGCCTTATGACTTGTCGGTCACGGACCTAGTACTTTGCTTACCTTTGGCTTTGGACTTGGTCGCCTATTGGTTGGCCATGTGCCGTAGGCAACGCTCTAACCTTTTTGTGGATGAGCTGAGGTGAACTCTAGAGGTGGTGGCGGTGCGTCTGTTGCCCGCTGCAGGCCATCCCCAGGCTGCTGGGGTGTTTCGCCCTGCGCCTGCCTGGGGGCGCAGTACTTCTTGATGAAAGCTCGATTAGTAGGGAGCCTGATGACCTTGCTGGGGGCAACAGACACTCCGTAGAACTAATAGAGGCCCGTAATTAGAGCTGGCAACTCCAAGACCCTGTTGGCCTTCTTCGGGTCCACTGGGTGTCTTGCGGGCACGATCCCTGCAAACAATAGATGACATCAGAAATCAGTTGGGGGAGGTGCATACTTACCTATGTCACGATGGCATGAACTTGCTGGGGGAACGGGCGCCTTGTAGGACTGACAGAGGCCCATAACCAGAGCTGGAAACCCCAGGGCCCTGTTGAACTTCTTTGGGTCCACTGGGCGTCTTGTGGGCACAACCCCTGCAAATAATAGATGACATCAGAAATCATTTGAACCAAATGCATACTTACCTATGTTGGGATGGCACAGACCAACTGATACTTCTGCAGGGGGAGATCGGCACTGCGGTCGCTGGGCAGAATGTTGCTAAATAGCAACGTCATCTATATCTGTGTAAGAGTGGTCATGTTGGTGCGCATGACCCGCACTCATCTCTTTGCAGTGGCACGGGTGAAATCTTGCCCCGGTATGCATAGTAGCTGCGTGATAGCCTCCCTCTCTGGTTGTGCTCGCACAGTTGGTCGCCCTTCAATATCAGGGGGTGGCCCAGGAACTAATAAAAGGGAACTACTGGCCCCTTAACCAGGAGCGCAAGTCTCGGTTAAGCATTTAAGGGCAGAGGACCTTAAATTCTCTTAAGGCGTGGATATGGAGCATACTGAAAATGAGGACGCGTAGCCCTCTAAAGGCGAGGATGTGCAGTCCTCTGAAGGCGAGGGCGTGTAGCCCTCTGAAAGGGAGGACGTTTAGTCCTCTGAAGGCGAGGACGCGTAGTCCTCTGAAAGTGAGGATGTGCAGTCCTCTGAAGGTGAGGGTACTAGTACCCAAGGGTCCGCCCTTATGAGAAAGCAAGAGATTGACTCATTGAGAGGGCCGATCATTCCAAATTCAAAAGATTGGACATTAGATGTAGGAAATCTATGCAGTTAACATGAATTTTAGGGATGCAGATGCATGCAACCTTTGTCGTGAAATTTGGTAAATGCGGACTTTATATGAAACAATGCAATGTAATGGAAAGTTGTACAATGTTCATGACATTCTTTCTCTATTTTGTGATTTTGATTTTGATTTTATTTATTTATTTTGGAAAACACAAATTGACTGTCCTTTTGAAAGAGGCGATAATGCATGCAACCTTATCCTATCTTTGCAAATCTCTCCGGGAACTCCCTTAGAGTGTTTGTCCTGTTTGATTTAGTCACTTGACCATTTTGGAGTGACGGCAATGGAGCTTTTTGACGTTTAATCAATCCATTGAAATTCCAGGGTTTGTCCCCCCCCTTTTTTTTGTTTAAAAAACATCGACGGGTGAGAACTTTTGATCTGCCCCTATGTTCACTTGAGGCTCATGCACGATGCCCATCATTGCCCCAGTGTAGGGTTTGAGGTACCAATCGTTGTCTTTCATCCTGACCTTGTAGCAGGGAACCTATTGGGTGAGAACTTCTAATCTGCCTCTAGGTTTGCTTGAGGTTCATGCACGATGCCCTTCATTGCCCCAGTGTAAGGCTTTGAGGTAACCATCGTTGTCTTGTTTTCACAACCTCGTAGTGGGGAAGAACCAAAGAAGCAGTTGATTCTTGCAAAAAGAATTTTCCAAGGACGAGAAATAGTTGAAGGATTTTTTTCAGTTGATGGATTAAGTCAAATGACTCCTATGTAGAAGCAAGATGTTTTGATGTTTTGATGATGCCAAAGGATCAAGTGCTTCTAAGTTTTATTCAAGACAAGAATCCAAGAAAATCAAGATATATGATCAAGTTGATCTCTAGAATCTTAGGAAGAAGTTTCCAGATTGAAAAAGCAAAAGGTTTGGCCAAAGAATTCTATCTAAATCATTTCAAATTGAGATTTACTCTCTAGCAATCGATTACTAGCAGCTGAAAATGTTTATCACAGTCACTAGAAATTTGAATTCAAAATTTATAATGTGTAATTGATCACACATGGATGGTAATTGATTACCAGCAGTTTATTGAGCGTTTTAATTCAAAATTTAAAGCCTGTAATCGTTTACACAAGTCTTGTAATCGATTACCAGATGGGATTTTTAGAAAATAATTTCCATGAGTCACATCTATTCAAATGGTTTATGAATGGCCATCAAGGGTCTATTTATATGTGACTCGGAAACACAAATTTAAAGGGAGTTTTCATTGCCCAAAAAGTTTTATCCTCTCAAAAGTTAAGAGAGTTTTTCTGAACTGAAATATCTTATCCTCTCAAAAAGATTCCTTGGTCAACCACTTGTATATTCAATAAGGAATTTTGATTGATCTTCATTGTACAATCTATCTCTTTTAAGAGAGATTTCTTCTTCTCTTCTTCTTATTTATGAAAAGGGATTAAGAGACCATGGGTCTCTTGTTGTAGAGGATTCCTGAACACAAGGGAAGGGTTGTCCCTATGTGGTTCAGACTTTGTAGAACGAGTTTTACAAAGAGAGTGGAAAATCTCAAGTGGGTTGCTTGAGGACTGGACGTAGGCACGGGAAGTGGCCGAACCAGTATAAATCAAGTTTGCATTCCCCTCTTCCCTTAATCTTCTTTTATTTATTGCTATTTATCTTTTTCTTTAAAGAAGTTTATTTTGAATTGTCTTTTGAGTAATTCATGTTAAGGGTGCATTGTTAATCCGAAAAGAGAGAGTGAAAGTTTAATTGTGGAATAGTCTTTGTATCTTAATTCAACCCCCCTTTTTCTTAAGTTAATTGAGGCCATTTGTCCAACATCCTATTCTTGATAACTCACTTCTCTCTAAAAAGACAAACTTTCCGGAATGATAAAATGAGGTCACATGAACGTCTTGAAAACACAGTCAATCAAATGCTTTTTTTTCTTTTTGAACTCTTTTTTTTTTATTTTGAAACTTATTTGTTTTGAACTTTACTCGTTGTTTTACGGCACCCCCACCAACGTGCAAGACGAGTAATATCTGATTGAACGGTCTTGGAAGTCCAAACTCAGGAGCACAGGTCGCTTGAGCAAACAGACCAATGGCTTGCACCCACATTCCGATGAAAGTTGAATAAGCAAAGATGCGTTTGTGAGAGGATGAGGGACAAAGATATCAACTTTATCCATTTCATTTAACATTGTAACTGTGGTTTACAATAATGGTACAAACTTGAAAATCCTGATGAGTCATTAGAGACATCTAACAACAGCTTTCAAAATTGCCCCATGTGTGGCATCTCTTGTCAATGTCAGGATTTACACGCGATTCTCCTCAAATTTCAGCCAGCCCGCATCAATTAGACCTTGCACCTTACGCTTCAGGGCCCTACAATGCTCAATGGAACACCCCGGGGCTTCTCCATGACAAGCACACGCTGCGTTTGAGTCGTATTCTTGGAGAAATGGAGGTTGATGAACCTTGGCTGGGGTTATGGCTACCATTGAATTATCAAGTAAATATGGGAGCAAGTCAGCATAGGACACTGGAATTAGGGTGAATTCTACAGGCTTTCTCGCTGCAAAATTCATTTCTTGGTTGGTGTTTTTGGTTTGTGCTAAAGGTGGTGTTCGTCATTGGAAGTGTGGTAGACAGACTTTGTGGTTGATTTAGGGATGGCCTTTGTGGATAACTGGGCGGTGGGTAAGGAGAAGGTTTGTTATTGGCTGAGTAATGACATTGTTGGGTTAGTGGGAAACTTGGTTGTATAGGAATGGCAGTCACAACATGGGTTTCTCCCTCATTCTCTCCCTCTTCACTTGCCCCAGTTTTTTTTGCATGTATCAAAGCATGATGATCAGATTTGCCTCTTTTTAGACCCACTTCGATCATTTCGCTAGCGAAGACCAAATCCGCAAAGCTTGAAGGCGTGTAACCCACCATTTTCCATAATAGAACACTAGTAATATGTCTACTATCATTGTTATTATTTCTTTCTTCATCATTGAGGGAAACACTTAGGCTGCCAGATCCCTCCACCTTTGGGTGTATTCTTTGAAGGATTCATGCTCCTTTTTGCACATGTTCTATAGTTGCATCCTATCCGAAGCCATTATACTGACACTGCCTAACGAAGGCAACCATTAGGTCCTTCGAAGCATGGACTCGGGAAGGTTCCAAGTTAGTGTACTAGGTAACAACTACCCCAGTAAGACTTTCTTGGAAGGAATGTATCAGCAATTCCTCATCTTTTGCGTATGCCCCCATCTTCCGATAATACATCTTTAGATGGTTCTTGGGGCAAGTAGTCCCCTTGTACTTGTCAAAGTCCAACACCTTGAACTTGGGAGGGGTGATGATATTGGGTACTAGGAACAACTCTTCTAGGTTAGCAAAGGCATAATCTTCACCTCCTTCAATGGCCCTGAGCCTTTCCTCTACATGATCCAACTTTCCCATTTCTGCCATAGCATGAGGGTTTTTACTTGTTGTGGAATGCAAGAGGTGTAGCTGGGGGTGATACTGGGGGCCCTCCAAAGGGTTTTGTAGGGGTATACCACCAACTGCTTGCCCTTCAGTGGCATATCCGAGGCAAGGCTCGAAGTTGGCTAGATTGTGGTGGGGAATTTCATGTGTCTCCCCCACGGTTTAAGAGACATGTGCATGATCAATTTGGGGTTGTTAGCTCTCAATGGGTATAGGAGTGGAGTTATTGACATTCTTATTGGGAGTGTACGCCACATTGGGTGGTGTATAGTTGAGAGGCAAGCCATATGGCAGGAAGGCATGCTCGTTTTGAATTTGCACATCATGGGGGCCGCCCGTACTTCCCAAATCTTTGCCAACCATAGCTGAGGTTGGATGATTCATTTGGTTGAGGCCAGATGGGGGCATTGGGTTCACCTTAGCAACAATGTTGGTAGCGGCAACTGCAACCGCATTGGCTTCCATTATCTTCTTCATGATCATCATGGCCTCCATCGTCGTGGCCATTTGCTCTTTCATGGCCTCCATGTTGGCCTTCATCTTCTCTTGTACCTCCTCTACTTCACCCATTACTCTAGCTCTAGCACAAGTTCGGTGAGGGCACCCTAAAGCATGTTTTTTTATAACAATGATTAAGTTCATTTTATTTTATTTTATTTTTCAAGGAAAGAATGTAATGAGCAATGCAACAATGAAAAGCATGGATGTATGCGAATGATGCATAGTTGAAGTATTGCGAATTTTTACGTAGGACATGGGGTTGAATCAATTTAGATTTTCAACATGGTCCATGACATCTTTGTCAAGGTGAAGCTGGAAGTAACAAGGATATCAACAATCCTAAACGTGTTTGGCAGTAGACGAAGCAATGATGTTACACGATCCATCTTTTGCCCCAATTTTTGCAAGATGGTTACTTCCATACTTCAACTTGACTCGATGAACCTTTTCGTAAAAGCACGAGCTTGGTTCAACCCCATAACCCAGGGAATGGAAATTTTGATCGCCAATACTTCAACAACATTTCATAGGGATGAAAGACTCGAGAATACGCATGCTATGCATGGAAAATGTAATTATGAGATTGAGATGCCCGAAGAGACATCCTTTCTTAGTTAACCACGCATTAGGTACCCTGCTCAATCATTTTGTTTTGTTGTTTGTGTTTTTTTATTTATTTTAGAAATGGGTTTATGATCCCAACATGGTTGGCTCTTGGTACCTAACACATGCAACTAAGAATGCATCATGAATTTTCATGCTTCCCTTTTTTTTTGTTTTTGTTTTGTAGAGGAAAATACAAGGATCATGTATGAGCAAACATGTAGAACAAAAAGTATGTTGAACGTATATGCATGATGATGCAATGACTCATGCAAAATGTGAGGCTGGAATGTGATAAAGGACAAATGCAGGAACAATATGTTCATTATGATGCTGAAGAGATGTTTATGCGATGCATGATATGAATGCATTTACGGACACGAGAGCCCGGAAAATCATCTCTCCTTACTTGCACATTTGGGGGCGTAGTGCCCCATGTGTGCAGTTAAGAAGATGATATGGATCTTCTGACTTCCCACGACAAAAGACGAGACCCACATACAACGCATGTGTGACGACATGATGCAGATGCGCAAAAGCGCAACAGGGGGATTTACACAGCATGGCAATATCCTCAAATAATCATACAACAAAGGTGTACATGACATTTAGGTTATATGCATGATAGTGTTTAAAAGGCACGTAGCATGTTCGCTTCGTGCCCCTATTTTAGGGACCTATAGGATAATATCTAGGGGTCTCTAATAACTTCTCCCAACGATCCATATCTCACATGGTTGTTTTCTAGAGGTATCATCACTCAAGATAATAATATTGCGGCGGTATGAAATACCAGCGACAACACATTATAAAGAGAGAAAGCTCTAGACGAGGTTTCACTATTATCAAGCAAGTCGGAGACCTAGCATGACCATAGATTCACCTCCACTCCTTAAATTCCCATGGACCCGAGTATAGGGCCCCTTTTTTACTCAAACCCGTGGGTGCTTAGAATGCAGTGTAAAAATGTGGAAGAGACAACATTTATTATATTTACACAATACAAAAAAATGCACTCACAAAGTTTTACAATTCCACAATTTCCTAAAATAGGCCTAACTCACAAAAACAATCCCCAGTGGAGTCGCCAACTGTCGCAACCTACCCTTTTGCGGGCGAGCGAGGCGAGGCTCATGAGTGTATCTTCCAAAGGAGGAAAATGCGCGGAGTCGCCACCAACGTTTATTTGTGGAAAACGTCGGAAAAACCGAAGGAAACCGGTCATGAAGAATATTCCAGATTCGGGAGTTGTATTTACATTTGAGGAAGGTATTAGCACCTCTCACGTTTGTCCCAAAGGACAACAGCCTTAAATTAGAATTGTGTGAAATTGTGTACCTAAAATTTTATTTCTTTTTTATTTTTGAGGTCGACAAAAGCGGGGCTCTTGCTCCTACGTACCCTCCATCGAAGAGGAAATCAGACCTACGTAGTTCTTTCTAAAGGACGAATCAAGCGATTCTTTTTACTTGGAAGGAGGTCTTTTTAAGGCGTTGGACCTTAAAATGACTCATTTTTACTTGGGGAGAAAAACTAAGGTATCGAACCTTAAAATCCTTTTTAGTGATTTTTTGCGGACGAGCTTGACTTTGCGAGTTGATTTTAGCCTTAGTTTCATTTTAGTTTTTAGTCAATTCAATTAAGAAAGAGAAATCCCAAAGAGAAACGTCCGATTGATTTTTTTTGCTTTATTTTACTAAAGATATTTTTTTATTATTATATTATTATTTTACCTCTTTTTGGTTTCCAAAGTGGTTACGGCACGACCGAACGATCGAATTTCATTTTAACAGAAATTAACGGATATTACAAATTAAATGATCGGTGGAAATTTATTTTATTTTTTGATTAGGCGAGAAAATGACTTAAGTAAATGATTGAAGCACGTCAAAAGGGGGTATGGAAAGTAAATGAAATGAGAATAAAAGTACACGAAACAAATGGGGACCACCACGGGTACATAGAATGAATTGAAAAGTTCAATTTCGGGTACTTACCGGTTGAAGACCGAAGAACAATGAAGAACGAACGATGAATGACGAAGAACAGTTGAAAACCTTCGCGAAATCACCCACGGAAACATTACGGAAGCGCCTCGGCTTGGATTTTCTTCACGGAAACAATTTTCCTCAGTAATTTCAAGTGAATACGAAGTGCCAAGAAGGCTGAACCCCTTCCTTCTTCACTCCTCCCTCTATATATAGCAAAATAGGGGAGGAGCTTGCCACCCAGCTCGCCCAGGCGAGCTAGGTTGCTTCCTCCAGAAGCAACAACCTTCTGGAGGAAGAATCTGGAATGCCCAAGTGGGCCCGGTTGCTATTTGCACCCCCTTTATACTAAATACACCCCTTTGCTTTTTTTTTTTGTGATTCTTTTTCCGTAACGTTACGAAACTTTACGAATTTCGTAACGATACTTGTTTTCTTTCCGTAAGGTTACGGAACCTTACGGATCATGCAATTACTCCTTTTTTAGCTTTCGGAATGTTACAGAAACTCACGGATTGCGCAACAACACTACCTTTTGATTTCCGGCACGTTACGGAATTTCACGGATTGCGTAACAATGCTTCCTTTTGACTTCCGGCATGTCTCGGAACTTCACGTATTGTGCAACAAAGGGTGCCAAGTACCTCGAAGCGGTCAACCAAAGGTTGCATGCCATCAAACAATAGTCCCCGGACGAAATTAGGGTATGACAAAGGGGAACAAGAAAAAAAATAGTGAGGAGGCTTGACATAGGGATGAGGCGATTCACAGTTCATAATTCGTGGTGAGGAGGCTCGACCTAGGGTTCTCCTCAGCTTACTTTGTGGGTTAAAAATGGATCAACCCAAGCCCAAAAACCCATGAGAAAAAACCCTACAATGATAACCATAAGCATTGTAATCCACCACAACACCATGTCCATGGCGGGGGCCACGATATAGATGGAAGAAGCCTCCATATTTCTCAATAACACCAATAATGGATGGCGGTGCTCACTGCAACAAGCACGCCACACAGTTATGGCACCACCATAACCATTATTTGACAACACTTGTAGCTTGTTTACCACAAATGATTTATATGCTTTATTGGGTTGAGTTTTAAGATTGTTGTTTCCGACATTGTCGTGAAGATTTTAAAATTACTTTAAAAAATTGCATCATGTTTATAAATATATTGTAAATATTTCAATGTCCAAATTTTGTGGCTCTCATAAATGATGAATAAGTTGTAATTGTAACCGAGAAAATTTTCATATATGTAATTTATAACTATGACAGGAAGATTTGTACAAATCTAAAGAATACTCACACACACACACACACACACATATATGTATACATGTATACATATATACATATATATGTATATATATATAGATACACATATGTATTATGTATGTATGTATGTATGTATGTATGTATGTATGTATGTATGTAATCATCTGCTAGCTGTTAGCAGTTCCATTAACAAAAGCAATTCTTGGTGCCTTAAACGTCAGCCTAGTAGTTCTCCGATTTATACCACAATGAGAAATCAATTCCCTTGTTTTTTAATTTCTCTGTTGCAGGTCCAATTCTCTCGAGAAGCTATGAAGCAAGCACACTTTCATTAGCATTAACTCCAGCCTATAAAATTTGCTCACTTCATTCTAGTTATTTATATTCTAAACATAAAGAAATAAAAAAATAACTCTAATTGAAAACTAATAAATGTAAACCATATGGAATTTAATATGAGCATATGATGCAGCTAAATTATAGAATTAACCTAAGAATGTCAAAATGTTAGAAATACAATTTTGATTCTCTTCAAGGATTTTTCAGTATTGTCAAGCATATTGTCACTTCCAGATAACAAAAAGGAGTTGACTCCTACAAATTACAAGAACACTAATACAGTGGATTATGAAGCTAGGGGTGTTCACGGGTATGAATTGTCTGCGAATCCGAATTGACCTAAACAAAGAAAGAAACATAATTTGATAGTTTTGTCTTAAGGTTATTAAATGAGTCTAATTGCGTAGGACTTTAGCCCATATGCAAATTTTATGTCACTAGAATCATGAATTAAGACGTTTTTGCATTGGTGAAACATGACATTTATTTTAGTCTCAAATTACAAATGATGAACATGTGTTGACTTTATAGTTTCTCAATATGTGAATATTTTTTATATTAAATGTGATATTCATGAATTAAGAGGTGTTAATTATAAGGTTTGAAAGGAGAAAGTTCTTTATTTAGGTTGGACCACATGTAGTTTATCTTTAAGAAAAGTGGAAGAGGTCTATAATTTGGGTTGGGTATTTAGTCAATTTGGGTTGAATTTGATCAAATCCATTCAAACTTGTTGACTTTTGGGTTGGGTCACGGGTTTTGAGGTGGGTTAGGGGTGACTACATCTAAAATAATTTTCCAACACATCCCTTACACCCAAGGTTATGGGCTTGAAGGATTGCAATGCAAGTGTCCCAATAATGTATTTATGATAGACTTTGATTCCTACTTCAAATTTGGGCTTGCCTAACTCAACTCCAAAACTAGCTCATAGAATGAGGGTTGTCTTCCACTTATATACTCTATTTTAGTCAAAGTGAAATCTACAAAAGTATAGATTAAGAGAAGAGGCTAGGAATGTGGAAAAAATGACTTTAAGCTAGGAAATTTATCTTCTATGGGGATTCATGAAAATGTGATGTGTTGGACAAATGAGGTGGTTGGACGATACTACTGTGACCATCTAGTCCAGTTCTCTTCTGTATGGTCGTCCAAAGACTATTTGGTGGAACTCGTCCAATTCTCTTAGTTAGTTGATAGATGATTCAGATAACAAGTTATGTTTTGTAACTGTTTTTCTGTTGTAATTGTTTTCAGTTAGTTTCTACTCCTATATATATGGGAGTTAGTTAGAATGGCAAGAGAGAGAGAGAGAGAGATAAAGCTTTTGAGAACCCATTCATTGTATTATATTTTTTGTCAATAACAATATAGACATTGTGTGCTACTCTTTTTTTCTTCCTTTCTCTGAACTTATCTTTCTCAGTCTTAAACCTAACAAATTGGTATCAGAGCTTCAATTCAAATCATCATTTCGCATTTGTTCATGGTTGGTCTAGAATAACAAAGATCAATCATTATGTTTCTATTCATGTTGAGTCTTCAAGATTAGATAAAAAAGATGTTCAACACAATCAAGATTAAGAAATTCACAGGAAAGAATAGTTTCACCCTTTAGTGAATCAAGATGTGTGCCTTGTTGAAAGAACAAGGAATCTAGGCACCTTTCTTTGGCCAACCGACGAAGATTAATAAATTCATTCTTGAGAAACAAGAAGAGAAAGTTCATTCGCTAATTCCCTTATATCTTTTGATGAAGTTCTTTATAAAGTTTCTGGAAAAAAAAACCGTTTCTGCATTATGGCTCAAGCTGGAGAAATTCTTCATGACAAAATCAATCTCCAACAAGTTGTTGAAACAAAATCTATTTGGCCTCCACATGAAAGAAGGTTTCTCTCTGAAAGTTCACCTAGACAAGATAAACTCGGTCTTATTGCAGCTTTGTGACATTGATGTCAAATTTGAAGATCAAGATCTTGCAATGATTTTGTTAGCGCCTCCCCCCCCCCCCAAAACACCCTCATATGAGAATTGTGAGTTCTCTAAGTATTGGAAAAGGTTGTATCACACTTGAAGAAGCCAAGTCTAGTCTCTACTCAAGAAAACTTCGACACAAAGCATCTGAAATGGTGATAAAGTCTCTGACTCTTGTTTAACAGTGACCAACTCTGCAAAATGGCAGAATAAGAGGAAAAGGAAAGGATTTAAGAAGGACAAAGTTGATGCAAAGGATATATGTAATTATTGCAAAAACTTGGTCATTGGAAGAAAGATTGTCCCAAGAAATAACCTATTATGGGCATTGGTCAAAATGACTCCTCATCAGAAAATGATTTAGTACTCTTTGTTGTTGATCAACAACAACATCATTCTGAGCAGTGGGTATTCAACTTAGGTTGTTCTTATCATATGTGTCTGCACATGTATTGCAAATCAAAGGGAAAAAAGTATGTTGTAAAGCAAGAAACCAAGAAAGGAAATCTATATATGCTTCAAGGTTCCACTGTGACAAGCTCACTCTTGACTGTTTCACAAGCTAAAAGTCATGCGTCCAATAATAATTCTTTGTGACACATACGTCTTGGTCACATGAGTGAAATGGAATGGAAATTTTGAGTAAGCAAGAGCTACTTGGAAACCACTAGGTGAAGCCTCTTCAATTTTATGAGCATTGTGTCTATGGGAAGCAGCACAAGACAAAATTCCCAAAGGCAATGTATACTACAAAGGTCACATTGGACTGCGTCCATTCTGATTGATGGGGATCTTCTAGAATTCCATCCCTGGGAGGAGCAAGGTATTTCCTCTCAATCATCGATGATTACTCAAGAATGACATGGATATTCATGATGAAATAGAAATTAGAAGCATTCAAATTCTTCATGCATTGGACAATTCTCATGCAGAATTAAAAAGGAAAGAAAGTAAAGTGTCTTAGGACTGACAATGACTTGGAATTCTATTTTGAAAAATTCAAGGAATTTTGTAAGGAAGAAAACATTACTAGACAACATATTGTTTGACATATTCCTTAACAAAATAAAGTGGCTGAAAGAATGAACAAAACATTATTAGAAAGGGCTAAATGCATGTTATCAAATTCAGGGTTGAATAGAAGTTTTTGGACTGAGACAGTCAACACAACATGCTTCTTAGTGAATCATTCCCCATCCACTGCCATATTTTTCAAGACCCCTATTGAGGTATGGTCTAACAGTTGTTGATTACTCAATGCTAACAGTGTTTAGATGTCCAACATACTATCATGTAAATGAAGGTAAGCTATAGCTAGGGATGACAAAGTGGACTTAAACCCTATGGGTACCTGGAAAAATATCCACAAACGGGGAGGGTAATTACCCACTTATTGGATCTGGGATAGGGGCAAGTATTTACCCATAATTTTTTGTGGGGATAGGTGAGAATATGGATACTATAGTACCTACCCCACCCTGCCCTGCACGTGTCATATATATTAATGTAATTAAAATATGTTACTAAAGTAAATAAATTATATTATACATATACTTTTTTGCAAAAAAAAATTATGTTTTTCTAATTTGATGACTAACAAAAACAATTTAACAGAGTAGTTAATCTTAATTCAACATACCTTATATTAAATTTGTTTCACATTTTATTTGAGAATATTGAATTATTATTTACTTTTATGTATAAATTTCTAACTTTATTTACAAGTTCTTTTAAGATAGACTTTCAATTGTGAACTGTTATTTTGTGTTATTTGGTGCTTCAAATTGTATTGAAGATTTGTACATATTTAATGACTTATCTTTGTAATGTTGGATGATTATCTTTGTAATGTTATTTATGACTTAAGTTTGGACAAATCAATGTTATATTTTCTTGTTTTTAATATTGTGTTGATGTTTTTAATGTTATGATTTGATTATTTATGAGTGAAATTTTAACTTATAATAATTTTTTAATTAATATATTTTTATTAATTTATTAACTTTATACATAAGTAAAATGTGAGTATGAGCATATAAATACCCATTAGGTATAGGGATGGAGAGTAAAATTATTACATGTGAGGGAATGTGGGCGAGTATTATAAGGCCCTACCCAAACCCTACACATTGCCATCCCTGGCTACAACTAGAGCTAAGAAGGGTATCTTTGTGAGCTAGGGAAATGAAGTTAAAGAATTCAGAATATGGTCTTAGTTAGAAAGAAAGGTCATTATGAGTAAAGATGTTCCATTCGATGAATTTTCTATATTGCATTCTAAGTCTATACAAGATTCAAGCAAGGCAAAAGATGTCACTACGTAGGTGGAGTTTGAAACCACCACAATAAAAAATTCTAGTGATCAACAACATTTTGAAGCTTTTGATGACACTGATCAAAATCATCAAACGCAACCCTAAAAACATCAATTTGAACCTGTTGAGGAGTCTGACTTGACGGATAATAACCTTATAAGACAACCTAAAACTTCAACACTTAGGAAGTCTCAAAGGAAAATCAAAACACTTGAAAGATATGACTTTGATGGTATCGTCTCTTATGTACTCCAAGTAATAGAAGAAGTTGACTCATTCAAACCAACCACCTATCATGAAGCAATTACTTGTTTTGAAGTTGATAAGTGGACAGTTGGAGGAAAACATTTTGATTAAACCAGCAGAAGTTTTTAAGGTGAAAGGGAAAAAAATTGTCTGTAGGTTGAAAAAGTCTCTATATATACTGAAGCAATCTTCAAGACAGTGGTACAAGAGATTCAGTTAGTGTATAATTTCTCATGGACACATCAAAAGTCCTAATGATTCATGTGTTTATCATAGTAAGGTGGAGGATGGTTCATACATCTATATGTTTCTGTATGTGGACGATAAGCTCATAGCATCTCAAGAAAAGTCTGAAATTCAGAAACTAAATTCATTGTTTAGAAGTGAATTTGAGATGAAAAATATAGGAGCAGCTAAAAAGATTTTGGGGGAAATCAGGAGGGATCATGCTCAAAATAAGTTTTTCTTATGTTAGAAGGAATACATTCAGAAAGTGTTGAATCGCTTTGGGATGACAACAACAAAATCAGTGTGTACTCATTTGGTAACATCCATTCGTCTCTCTAAACTCAACGCTACTCGATCAAAATTAGAAAAGGAATATATGTCTCATGTTTCTTATGTTAGTGCAGTACGTATGTCATGGTATGCATAAGGCCAGATCTAGCACAAGTTGTGAGTGTGGTGAGTAGATGTATGGGTACACTTAGGAAAGAACACTGGCAAACAATTTGTAGAAGCAAATGACTTTGATGTTTTGATGATGATCATGATGATTTGATGCAAATGATTCAAGAATACAAGCCACAACATCAAGATGATCACTAGTATTTTAGGAAGGGAATTCCTAATTGATTTAGCAAAAGGTTTGGCCGAGTAATTTGAGTTAAAAAGTGTTTTTCAAGAGATTTACTCTCTGGTAATCGATTACCAGAGGATGTAATCGATTACCAGTGGCCAAAAATGGTTTACAACAGCTACTAAATATTTGAATTCAAATTTTAGACTGTGTAATCGATTACACCATATTGGTAATCGATTACCAGTAGTTAATAAACGTTTTAATTCAAATATTAAAGCCTGTAATCGATTACCAGAGGAGATTTTCAGAAAATAACTTTCAAGAGTCACATCTATTCAAATGGGTTATGAATGGCCATCAAAGGTCTATTTATATGTGACTTGGAAACACGAATTAAGGGAGAGTTTTTGATTGCCCAAAAAGTTTTTATCCTCTCAAAAGATTAAGAGAGTTTTTCTAAATTGAAATGTCTTATCCTCTCAAAGAATTCCTTGGTCAAACACTTGCATATTCAAATAAGGAATTGTGATTGATCTTCATTGTACAATCTGTCTCTTTCAAGAGAGATTTCTTCTTCTTTTCTTTTTACTTCTGAAAAAGGGTTAAGAGACTGAGGGTCTCTTGTTGTAAAGGATTCCTGAACACAAGGGAAGGGTTGTCCCTGTGTGATTCAGACTTTGTAAAAGGATTTTACAAAGAGAGTGGAAAATCTCAAGTGGGTTGCTTGAGGACTGGACGTAGGCACAGGAAGTGACCGAACCAGTATAAATCAAGTTTGTATTTCTCTCTTCCCTTAAACTTCTTTTATTTATTGCTATTTATCTTTTGCCTTTAAAGAAGTTTATTCTGAATTGTCTTTTGAGTAATTCATGTTAAGGGTGCATTGTTAATCTAAAAAGAGAGAGCGAAATTTTAAATTGGGGAATAGTTCTTGTTATCTTAATTCAACCCCCCCTTCTTAAGATAACTGAGGCCATTTGTCTAACAAGTGGTATCAGAGCAGGATTCTTGTATAAAGTTTAAAAACTTCAAGAATAGATATGGCCTCATCCAACTTTCCATTTCTTGAGGGAAATTCTATTAATAGGCCTCTTATGTTCAATGGCGAGGGTTATCACTATTGGAAAACCCGAATGCAAATCCTTATTGAAGCCATAGATTTAAATATATGGGATGCCATTGTAGTTGGTCCTTTTATTCCTACAAAGGTAGTGGGAAATGCAATTATAGAAAAACCAAGAGAAGAATGGAATGATGATGAAAGAAGAAAGGTTCAATACAATTTAAAGGCCAAAAATATAATCACTTCTACATTAGGCATGAATGAATTTTTTAGAGTCTCAAATTGTAAAAATGCAAAAGAAATGTGGGATACATTACAAGTAACCTATGAAGGCACAACTGATGTCAAGAGATCTAGAATAAACACTCTCACACATGAATATGAACTGTTCAAAATGTTTCAATATGAGACCATAGAAGATATGCAAAAGAGATTTACTCATATAGTTAATCATCTTGCATCATTGGGAAAAATATTTCCTAATGAAGATCTTATTAACAAAGTGTTGAGATGTTTAAGCAGGCAATGGCAACCAAAAGTAACAGCAATTGCAGAATCAAGAGATCCCACTAATATGTCTCTTGCCACTCTCTTTGGAAAACTTCAAGAACATGAAATGGAACTTATGAGACTCCATCAACATGAAGAGAATGATATAAAGAGAAAAAGAATAGCATTCAGAGCCTCATCATCTTTTATTCAAGAAGAAAGTGACAAAGAGGACTTGACTGAAACAAAAGAAGATGATGATGATTTCAGACTCTTTGTGAAAAGGTTCAATAAATTTCTGAGAAATAAAAGAAATAAAAGAAAATCAAACATCAATACAAAGAAGAAAGAAGAAGACTCCTCCTTAGCCCCATCATGCTATGAAAGTAATCAACCTTGGCACATGAGATCCGATTATCTTGTCTTTGAAAGAAGAATTGAAAATCTGACAAGAGGAATCTCAAAGAAAAGAAAGAAAAGAAAGCATAGATCACTTGGGATGAAAATAAAAAAAAAAAATTCTTCAAGTGATTCAGAAAAATAAAATCATAAATCTGGGTATCATGATGAAAGACTATGAAAATGGAGAAGAGCAAAAGCAATACATTGATAACAATTTCTCCAAACACATGGCATGCATCAAAGTTTATTCATATTTCTCCCCAAGATAAATGAATGTGATTTATGGAGACAACAAACGAAGGCTTCATTTCTCCCTAAGAAAAGTGAATATGCGATTTATGGAGACAACGAACAAAGGCCACTTGATCAACAAGCCCAACAAGTGATATCAAATGATACCAACAGGTCACTTGTCTTTGATTAATTACTTTTGATGCTTGTTTGTTACTTGAGTTTAGATTTTCCTTGATGATTGTGTTTGAAGATTGATTGATTGTGTTTTTTGATTAATGTGTTTGCTTTTGCTTGTTTGATATTTAATGTTTGTTAGTTTAATTGATTGATTATATTTTATATTTGATTAATTGTTTTTGATGATTGTTTGTGATTGAGTTTTTGATGATTGTTCCTGATTGAGTTATTGATTGTCTTTAAAGAATCTATTGATATTTTCAAATTAGTTTCATATTTTAAGAAAACTATTTCAAATTTAGAAAAGGAAATTTTGAAATTGAAATTTGAAATTTGAAATTGAAAATTGAAATTTGAAAAGTTAAATTTGAAAATTGAAAATTAAAATTTGAAATTTGAAATTAAAATTTGGAAGTTGGAAGTTGGAAGTAGAAGTTATTGGAAGTTGAAAGTTAAAAATGGAATTTGGAAGTTGGAAATGAAAGTTATTGGAAGTTGAAAGTTGAAAATGCAGGTTGGAAGTTGGAAGGGGAAGTTACTAAAAGTTGAAGTTGGAAGTTGGAATTTAAAATTTAAAATTTGAAATTTGAAATTTGAATTTTTTTAATAGAAATTATTGTGTATAGTTAGTTGATTGTTAATTTAATTAATTTGATTTGATATATTTGATGATTGATTGTATTTGATTGTGTTTAATTGATGTGTTATTGTACTTGTTTTTGCTTGATTAATATTGAATGATTGTTTTAATGCCTTTTGGTATCACTTGATTCTCATACATTGCAACAAGTGGGTAATATCTTTCTCCTCTCTATTCATGATTTGTTTTTGATGTTGACAAAGGGGGAGAGAAAGATAAAAGATAAAATAGTAAGAAAAATTATCTATTGTTTATGAGACAATTTGTTTACATATGAAAAATATGAAATCTTCAACTGTCTCATATAAGCAATCATTGCAAAACCAAGGGGGAGTAAACTATATGCAAATAGATATTTTTTCTTTGTTGTTGTTCCTAACCTACAGGTGGTTGTCATCATCAAAAAGGGGGAGAATGTAAATCATGAAGATTTTGATGATGTCAAGAAGAATTAAGAATTTTCTTGAGAAAGGGGGAAAATGTAAATCATGCAATCTTTGATGGTGTTGAGAAGAAATCACATGTTTGTCATCATCAAAAAGGGGGAGAATGTGAATGTATGTATACATGATTTTGATGATGTCAAAAAAAAGAATCAAACAAGGCTCATTTTGCTTCAAGATTAATACAAGATTGTTTCAACAAACAAAGCTTTGATTCAAGATTTCTTCAAGATCAAGCCTTGCCTCACAATGAAAGGTTTCAAGTCATTCAAGACACATGTAATCGATTACCAATACATGTAATCGATTACCAATGGTTTGAAAGTGTGTAATCGATTACACATCATATGTAATCGATTACCAGAGACTCTGAACGTTGGGAATTCAAATTTTAAATGAAGGGTCACAACTGTTCAAGAAAAACAACTGTGTAATCGATTACACTAATTCTGTAATCGATTACCAGAGAGGATTTTCAAGGAATATCGCCAATAGTCACATCTTATCATTTGAATTTTGAATGGCCATCAAAGGCCTATATATATGTGTGACTTGGGACGAAATTGAAGAGAGAGTTTTGCTTGGCAAAAATATCTTATCCTCTCAAAAGACAATGAGAGAGATTCCAAAAGAACTTCATTGTCAAATGCTCTCTCAAAAGAAATCCTTGGCCAAACACTTGCAAAATCTATAAGGATTCCTACATGATCTTTATTGTAATATTCTTCTCTTGAAGAGAAAATTCTTCTTCCATTCTTCTTATTCAATGAGATTGGTTAAGAGACTGTGAGTCTCTTGTTGTAAAGGATTCCTGAACACAAGGGATGGGTTGTCCCTGTGTGGTTCAGACTTTGTAATGGATTTTACAAAGATAGTGGAAATCTCAAGTGGGTTGCTTGAGTACTGGATGTAGGCACGGGAAGTGGCCGAACCAGTATAAAACCGTGTTTGCATTCTCTCTTCCCTTATCTTATTTATTCTAGTCATGATGCTCGCCGTATGGTCTACAATGACTAGGCTGAAATGACCGGCAGATTGCTGGCCGGGTCATTCACATTTGATAATCGCATCATGCACTATATAATTGTTAGAATTTTGCTTCCCCGCTCTTCAAATTTAGCACAAGCCTCTGAGGAGGATTTGATTCTTATGTGGGCTTTTCTTACCGGTCGTCAGATCGACTGGGCCCATTTGGTTCGGTACCGAATGCATAAGACATTACGGGCCAATGCACCTCTACCTTATCCACATTTAATAACTTTATTTCTGAGTCATTTTCAAATTCCGCTTAATGATGAGCCATTTGTTCAAGTCAAGTGTTCCTTTGCTATTGGTGCTGGTGCTGTGACTTCCTTTGGTTACCGTAAGGATCGGAATGGTCAATGGCTGAAGAAAGACGCACTCCCTCCTCAAGATGAGCGTACTCCTTCACCTCCTCTTCAGCGTGAAGATTCAGCACTCCTGAATGAAGTCCTTACCGAATTACGAGGTCTTCGTTCTTATGTTGGTGAACATTTCGACTCATTGGATACACGCTTTGCCGGCATGGATATTCGCCTCACACAAGTTGAAGAAGATGTCTCCTTCATCCGTAGTTGCTTTGATCCACCACCACCGCCTCCATCATCCTCTTAGATTAATTGTTATTATTATTATGACCGAGTCTTATTAGTAATTAAGTATTCTTAGTACGTTGTTTTATCGCCGTGTATTTGGCTTTTTGTTGCTCTAGTTATCGTACTCTTGCACTATTATTATATTTCAGGACTTTGCTTTGGTTGGCTATAACAATATATGGATTTATTTTGGTTTCATGTTTGGCTATGTTTGGATTTTGATTGTGTTGTTTAGTTCTTTTTGATGTTGCCAAAGGGGGAGAGAACTTGAGAGAACTTGGGTTAGAAATCAATTAAACTCATTAAAGTTAGGCATAACTTGGGTTAGAAATCAATTAAACTCATTAAAGTTAGGCATAGGCATACATGCCAAAAGATAGGGGGAGTAAGGGCTGTGTGAATGTGCTATCATCTTGTATATGGTTTGTCTTGATTTCAGGGATTGTCATCATCAAAAAGGGGGAGATTGTAGAAGATCTTTGGTGTTTTGATGATGATCAAAAAGCTTAGAAATCAAGTGATAAAAGTTATAAATCAAGTGGTCATCAATTCCAAAACATAGGGGGAGTAAACGCAAATTTTATATATATACATTGTTTGCTTGAATCTTGATTTCAGGACTTATATTGTCATCATCAAAAAGGGGGAGATTGTAGAAGCAAATGACTTTGATGTTTTGATGATGATCATGATGATTTGATGCAAATGATGCAAATGATTCAAGAATACAAGCCACAACATCAAGATGATCACTAGTATTTTAGGAAGGGAATTCCTAATTGATTTAGCAAAAGGTTTGGCCAAGTAATTTGAGTTAAAAAGTGTTTTTCAAGAGATTTACTCTCTGGTAATCGATTACCAAAGGATGTAATCGATTACCAGTGGCCAAAAATGGTTTACAACAGCTACTAAATATTTGAATTCAAATTTTAGACTGTGTAATTGATTACACCATATTGGTAATCGATTACCAGCAGTTAATAAACGTTTTAATTCAAATATTAAAGCCTGTAATCGATTACACAAATATTGTAATCGATTACCAGAGGAGATTTTCAGAAAATAACTTTCAAGAGTCACATCTATTCAAATGGGTTATGAATGGCCATCAAAGGTCTATTTATATGTGACTTGGAAACACGAATTAAGGGAGAGTTTTTGATTGCCCAAAAAGTTTTTATCCTCTCAAAAGATTAAGAGAGTTTTTCTAAATTGAAATGTCTTATCCTCTCAAAGAATTCCTTGGTCAAACACTTGCATATTCAAATAAGGAATTGTGATTGATCTTCATTGTACAATCTGTCTCTTTCAAGAGAGATTTCTTCTTCTTTTCTTTTTACTTCTGAAAAAGGGTTAAGAGACTGAGGGTCTCTTGTTGTAAAGGATTCCTGAACACAAGGGAAGGGTTGTCCCTGTGTGATTCAGACTTTGTAAAAGGATTTTACAAAGAGAGTGGAAAATCTCAAGTGGGTTGCTTGAGGACTGGACGTAGGCACAGGAAGTGACCGAACCAGTATAAATCAAGTTTGCATTTCTCTCTTCCCTTAAACTTCTTTTATTTATTGCTATTTATCTTTTTCCTTTAAAGAAGTTTATTCTGAATTTTCTTTTGAGTAATTCATGTTAAGGGTGCATTGTTAATCTAAAAAGAGAGAGCGAAATTTTAAATTGGGGAATAGTTCTTGTTATCTTAATTCAACCCCCCCTTCTTAAGATAACTGAGGCCATTTGTCTAACACAATTAAACAAATATTCAGGTACCTTAGATGGCACATCTTGTGCACTTGCTGGATATTTGGATTCTAATTATGTTGCATATTTAGATACAAGGCGATCTGTGACAAGTTATGCTTTTACAATTGGCAATTCCCTTGTTAGTTGAAAAGGTACACTTTAGCCTACAAATGCTTTATCAACAATAGAGGCATAATATATGGCCATAGCAGAAGAAACAAAGGACAGTATATGGTTAAAGGGTCTTATAAATGATCTTAGGTTTTCTTAGGATAATGCTATCATTTTTTGTGAAAGTCTGAGTGCAATTTGTTTAACTAAGGATCAAGTCCATCATGAAAGGACTAAGCACATTAACGTCAGATATCACTTCATTCGTACTGAAAAGAGGATCCAAGTCAAGAAAGTTGATACAAAAGAAAACCCAACTGACAAGTTCACAAAATCTATTCCTTGAAGAAAATATATGCACTTTCTGGATCTACTCAATACAAATTGTTGGAAATAACTTTGTATATCTGATTCATGATTGTTACTAAACCAAGGTGAAAATTGTTGGATGAAAGAGGTGGTTGGACGATACTGCTTAGACCATCTAATTCAATTTTCTTTTGTATGGTCATCCAAATGACTATTTGGTGGAGCTCATCTAGTCATGTTGCAGGAGGAATGCCCAATTCTGTTAGTTGTAACTATTTTGTAACTGTTTTTCTGTTGTAATTGTTTTTGGTTAGTTTCTACTCCTATATATATTAGAGTTAGTTCTAATGACAAACACATTGTGTGCTACTCTTTTCTTTTATGTGAACTTATCTTTCTCAATCTTAAACCCAATATAATGAAGCAAAGAAATAGCCTTACATATGTTTTTTATTGACATGGAAAAAACACATGCTTTGGTGCCATGAGAAACGTAATGGAAGACTTTGATAAAGGTGTTTGCATGATTTATATCCAAGCTATACTTCACATGCATGATGAGTAACCACTAGTATTAGAAATCTTAAAGGCAATATGATGGACTTTCTTCTAAGGATAGGTTTACATGTACATCAAGGCTAAGACTTGAAACCTTACTATTCTAGTCTTAAATGTGCTTACTAAGAACATACAAAAGATTATCCCTAAATGAATGCTTTTTGCATGATATAATTTTGATCAAGGAATCAAAGGACGAGGTTAACTTTAAACTTAAGTTTTGGAGAGAGAAACCTGTTAGGTATGAACGATCATGTGTCTCATCCACCCTAGATTTTGATGTATAACATAAGTATAAATTATTGATATTCTATTGTGTTTTTGACAAGTGGACAAGATTATTATGTTAAAGGAATATCGCCCACAACTAGATAGAGTATGCTCTATTTTAATCTAGTGTTCAGCTCTCTTTATTTAGTAAGCATCTAGTCTTGTTCATAACAATATAACACACTGTCATACGATAAATTCATGTGTCTAGTCTCTCAAGGACTGGGTATCACAGAAAAGGAAAGTGCACATGTACTGTTTTATTCAAATTCCATTTGTCTCTATTACGTTTGAATAACTAACATTTGAATTCAAGAAAAGTACAATATAGAAGAGACTAGAAGGCCTCCGTGGAATATCCCCTGGAAGGTCACTTTCACAAAGGTCAAAAAGCACATGGAGTTGTCTGTACTTCGTATAAAATCCTTGCCATTCAAAGCTTGACATGTCGACCAATTACTCTATGTGAGACAACAATCCTTTCAAGATAACGACGCAGATCCCACAACGGATATCTCATTGAAGTCTATAAAAGGATGTCTCCCTCAATGAAGCAACTTGACAAAAAACATAAAAGGAAAAAGAACAAGAGCACGGGAAATATTGAGAAAGTGAAAGTCTATTATAAACACTACATGTTCTACATTGTTATTATTCTTTGTAAAGCAAAGTAGTTTATATATGTGCTTAATTGTATATTTACTATTCGAGTGTTAAGAATATTTGTATTCAATCAAACAATTGTTTGTGAAAGTCAAGAGTGGTTTAGTGTAAAAAAATACTTGAGTTCTTAGATTTAGGGGGAGTCTAAGAAGATACCAGAAGTAGTGTTAAGAATACTTGTAAAGCCAAAAGTAGCAGGTTAAAATACTTGTTTGTAATAAGTTCTTTATTAGTGAAACCCTTTACTAGTGAGTAAAAGAGAACTGGACGTAACTTAGGTTGAATGAACCAATATAGACTAAGTATTTTTACTTCTCTCCATATTGTTTTATGGAGTATTCTTATTACATTTTATAACACCACTTTACACTATGTGCTTATTTGAAAAGCTGTTTTAAGAACCTTTTATCTGTCACAGGATGATCACTTTGTTCTTCATTGCATAGTCTTTTTATTCTCAGTGGACAACCAATGTCTATCTCTGTATTATCTATTCTATCCTTGTTATTGTGAAAAATTTTCATCATTGAAATACACATTATTCAACTCCCCCTTTTAGTGTGTTTCTTGCAATTTCAAAACATTGAAATCTGTTGAAATCTAAATATAATATTCTATATGCATTGTCATAATAGCAGTTTACTGACATTGTAATCTTTGGTTGTGTTTGTTTTAAGGTATCACATATCATTCCTGGGAATGTGAACATGGAAATATCACATTCCCATGTTTGTTACAAGTTTTAAAATATATTCACAAACATTGTTTGTTGAACAAGTGGCCTCAAAAACTTAAGAGTGGGGTGAATTAAGTTTCAAAAGTCTCACTAACAAACTTTTAACCCCTCCTTCTAAAAAATAGGCTCAGAATGCAAAAGAAGAAGAAGAAGAAGAAGAAGAAGAAGTAATTAATTTAATAATGTTCTTCTAATTACGCAAGACATAACAATCTGCAATAAAATAAATGAGATAATGGAAGAGAGAAATACAAACTTGATTTATACTGGTTCGGCCACTTCCCGTACCTACCTCCAGTCCTCAAGCAACCCACTTGAGATTTTCACTAACTTTGTAAAAAAACCTTTTTACAACTTCTGAACACCCAAGGAATTCCTTTCCATTGTGTTAGGGAAACTCACAATTCAAGAGACAACCAATCTCTTGATTACAACTTACTTTCTGAGATGAATAGAAAGATTTCTCTCCTTTAGAGTGGATAATACAATTTGATGTTCTTGGATGAACTCTCAATAGATTTGCAAGTGTTTTCCCAAGAGTTGTTGAGAGAGCATTTGACAATGAAATTCTCTTAGAATATCTCTCTCATACTTTTTGAAGTCAGACACACATATATATAGGCCCTTTGTGTCTTTTCAAAATGGTTTGAAAAGATGTGTCTTTTCAAAAAGCTTTTTCTGAAAAAATTTCACTAGTAATCGATTATAGGTTTCTGGTAATTGATTACACAGTTATATTTTGAAGGGTCGTAACTTTTCAAATTGAATTTCAAGAGTTCCGTTACTGGTAATCAATTACACTTTCAAAATTCAAATTTCAAACCCTTTTAAGAAGCTGATTTGCAAACTTGTCTTCTCGTAATCGATTTCATTGCCTGGTAATCGATTACCAGAGCCTTGACATGTTGGAAACAATGTGTTTTGAGGCAAAAGTTGATCTTGAATGAATCTTGAAGCAACCTTGTCTTAATCTTGAAGAAATGCTTAACCTTTGAATGTTTTTAGAAGTAATCTTGAAAGCAACCTTGTTTGGTTATTCATTGACATCATCAAAATCATTTATTCATACATTCACAATCTCCCCCTTTTTTATGATGACAATCATTATCAAGTGAATTCTTCTCAGCATCATCAAAACCTACATTATTCACATTCTCCCCCTTTTTGATGATGATAATAATTATCAAGCAAATTCTTTTCGGCATCATCAAAACCTAAAACCTAGATGATTCACATTCTCCTCTTTTTTTATTATGACAATCATCTATAGGTTAGGAGTAAAAACAAAAGAATTTACTCCCCCTTGATTTTGTAATGATTGCTTATATGAAGCAGTTGAAGATTTCATATATATATAAAAAATGTCTCATAAATAAAATAGATAAGTGCCCTTACTATCTTATCTTTTATCTATCTTACTTGTTAAACAAGTGGCCTCAATAACTTAAGAGGGGGGTGAATTAAGTTTCAAAATTTTCCACTAACAAACTTTTAACCCCCTTCTAAATGTTAGGCTCTGAATGCAGAAGAAGAAGCAACAATGAATTTAATGATGTTCGTTAAACATGTAAGACAAAATTGATTGCAATAACATAAATGAGATAATGGAAGAGAGAAATGCAAACTTGATTTATACTGGTTCGGCCACTTCCCGTGCCTACGTCCAGTCCTCAAGCAACCCACTTGAGTTTTTCACTAACTTTGTAAAAAAACCTTTTTACAACTTTTAAGCACCCAAGGAATCCCTTTCCTTTGTGTTTATGAAACTCACAATTCAAGAGACAACCAGTCTCTTGATTACAACTTACTTTCTGAGATGAACAAAAAGATTTCTCTCCTTTAGAGTGGATAATACAATTTGATGTTCCTAGATGAACCCTCAATAGATTTTCAAGTGTTTGCCTAAGAGTTATTGAGAGAGCATTTGACAATGAAGTTCTCTTAGAATATCTATCTCATACTTTTTGAAGTCAGACACATATATATAGGCCCTTTGTGCCTTTTTAAAATGGTTTGAAGATATGTGTCTTTTCAAAAAGCTTTTTTTGAAAAAATTTCACTAGTAATCGATTATAGGTTTCTGGTAATCGATCACACAGTTATATTTTGAAGGGCCATGACTTTTCAAATTGAATTTCAAGAGTTTTTTTTATGGTAATCGATTACACATTCAAAATTCAAATTTCAAACCCTTTTAAGAAGCTGATTTGCAATCTTGTCTTCTGGTAATCGATTACACTGCCTGGTAATCGATTACTAGAGCCTTGACATGTTTGAAAAAATTTGTTTTGAGGCAAAAGTTGATCTTGAATGAATCTTGAAGCAACCTTGTCTTAATCTTGAAGCAATGCTTAACCTTTGAATGTTTGTTGAAGTGATCTTGAAAGCAACCTTGTTTGATTATTCATTGACATCATCAAAATCATGTATTCATACATCCACAATCTCCCCCTTTTTGATGATGACAATCATTATCAAGTAAATTCTTCCCAGCATCATCAAAACCTACATTATTCACATTCTCCCCCTTTTTGATGATGAGAATAATTATCAAGCAAATTCTTTTCGGTGTCATCAAAACCTAAAACCTAGATGATTCACATTCTCCTCCTTTTTTATTATGACAATCATCTATAGGTTAGGAGTAAAAACAAGAGAATTTACTCCCCCTTGATTTTGCAATGATTGCTTATATGAAACAGTTGAAGATTTCATATATATAAAAAAAGTCTCATAAATAAAATAGATAAGTGCCCTTACTATCTTATCTTTTATCTATCTTACTTGTTAAACAAGTGGCCTCAATAACTTAAGAGGGGGGTGAATTAAGTTTCAAAATTTTCCACTTACAAACTTTTAACCCCCTTATAAATGATAGGCTCATAATGCAGAAGAAGAAGCAACAATCAATTTAATGACGTTCATTAAACATACAAGACAAAATTGATTGTAATAACATAAATGAGATAATGGAAGAGAGAAATGCAAACTTGATTTATACTGGTTCGGCCACTTCCTGTGCCTATGTCCAGTCCTCAAGCAACCCACTTGAGATTTTCACTAACTTTGTAAAAAAACCTTTTTACAACTTTTGAACACCTAAGGAATCCCTTTCCTTTGTGTTTATGAAACTCACAATTCAAGAGACAACCAGTCTCTTGATTACAACTTACTTTCTGAGATGAATAGAAAGATTTCTCTCCTTTAGAGTGGATAATACAATTTGATTTTCCTAGATGAACTCTCAATAGATTTGCAAGTATTTGCCCAAGAGTTATTGAGAGAGCATTTGACAATGAAGTTCTCTTAGAATATCTCTCTCATACTTTTTGAAGTCTGACACACACATATATATGCCCTTTGTGCCTTTTCAAAATGGTTTGAAGAGATGTGTCTTTTCAAAAAGCTTTTTCTGAAAAGTTTTCATTGGTAATCGATTACAGGTTTCTGGTAATCGATTACACAGTTATATTTTGAAGGGTCATGACTTTTCTATATAGATTGTTAAGATATATAGTGAAGGGAAAGTTAGTAAAATAGTTAGACTATTAATGATTAGTTAGTTAGAGGGGTTTATTAGATATAAATAGGAGAAGAATGATAGGAGAGATGGAGATTTGTATCATTTTGTTAATTGAGAATTAGCACTTTGTGAAACAAGAAATCCTTTGTGATGGAGAAACTGATGTGATCCTTACTAAGAGGGAATCGCTTAATACAGGTTACAGAGTTTGGGATGACGCCACTTCCAGAGAGGGAAAATAAGTCAGGATAGACGCCACAAGGATTACCGTGATAAGTCTGAGATTGGTTCAGCAAGGAACCGAGAGAGAAGCTCTCACCAAATTTTATCAAATGCCAAAGGTCCTACTCCTGGTTATAGGTCCCTGTATTTGGACAATTTTTGGATTCTCATCGTTCCCTCCTTCTTAGAAAGCATTTGCCCTCAAATGTTCAGAATCATCACCTGGTTCAAATACCACTTCCTTCTTGTTCTTGTTGGCTTTCTTGGCATAGCTTTCATTCTTCTTTGCAATTTGCGCCTTCACTTGGTCATGTAATCTTTTCACATACCCAACTTTAGCCTGTGCATCCTTATGCTGAGTCTCTTGGGGATTGCTTTTGTAAGTTGGCCTGTTAGGCAATGAAGCTCCTGGAAGGAGGTCAATTTGATGTTCTATGCCTGTTAAAGGTGGCAGTCCATGAGGAATCTCCTTGGAAAAGACATCTTTAAATTCTTGCAACAAGGGTTCAACACTAGGAGAAATAGAAATGGTTAACTCATTAGAATTACTAGTAGAAATTTTACTGTTTTTGCAATACAATAGATAGAGTGGCTCACAAGCAAGTAACACTTTCCTCACTTCACTCGTTTTTGGTAAACAATTAAATTTTATCTCATGTGTATCACTCTTTCTCTTGGGTGTATCACTCTTTCTCTCAGGTGTATCACTCTTTTTTTTCGTATTCCTCTTTGGTGCCTCACTCTTTTCTTTCTCTTGTTCTCTTTTTTTTTCTCATTTTGATTTGGTCATTACACACTTCCCTAAGGGGTAGAAGTTTAAGAATAATCTTCTGGTCATGGTGCTAGAAAGAAATCTTGTTGGTGAAGTCATCATGCACTGCTTTGGTGTCAGACTGACGTGGTCTCCCTAACAATATATGAGTTGCCTCCATTGGAACCACATCTCACAACACCCTATCATTGTATCTTCCAATGGTGAGACACACCTCAATCTTCTGAGTCACTTTTACCTCTTCATCTTCACTAAGCCATTGCAGTCTGTATGGCCTAGGATGGGGCTTAGTATCTAAATTCAATTTGGACACTAACTTGGAACTTGCAACATTGGTATAGCTTCCTCCATCAATAATTAAAGAGCAAAGCTGACCATTAACTATACATCTGGTGTGGAAAATATTTTCTCTTTGGGTGTCGTCTTGTGGCTGCATTTGACTTCCCAAGAGCCTTCTCACCATTAGCATATCACCCTACATAGCTTCCTCCTCAAGCTCTTCTTCCACTTCTTTCTCTTCTTCACTGATTTCATATTCACTTGTGATTGCTCCATCTGCCTTCATAATCATGGTCCTCCTGGTTGGACAGTCATAAGCAATATGTCCTCTGCCTAAGCATTTGAAGCATTTTATGTTTCTTGTACTGTCATACCCTAATTTCGTTCGAGAATGATCGTTTGCCAACATTTGGATTCTTGTCAGCCGAATTGAGTTGCTTCACACTAATTGTCGTGCATTCCGTAGGGTTTTGTGATGTTTCAGAAGAAAATGTGCAAAATTTTAAAAAGAAGGGCAAAAGGGTCACTTTTGAGGAATTTTTCAGCCCCTGGGCCCACTAGGAAGCTTAGGGCTGAAGTAACCAACTCACCTGGGCGAGAAAGTTACTTCAGGAGGAAGCAAGCAGCTCGCCAGGCGAGCTGCTGTGCAACCTCCACCCCTCATTTCCTATAAATAGTATAGAAGCATATATGATATGAAATTTTGATGATGTCAAAGATAAGCGCTTCTCAAGTTTGATCCAAGAGTCACAACTCTTCAGAAAATAACTCCCAAGAGTCACAACTCTTCAGAAAATAACTTTTTCAGGAAATAACTTTCAAGAGTCACAACTCTTTAGAAAATAACTCCCAAGAGTCACATTTGTTCAAGAGATTTTTGAATGGCCATCAAAGGCCTATAAATAGGTGGTGAGTGGGGACACGAAATTCCTAAGAGAGTTTTTATGAACTTAAATGTCTTATCCTCTCAAAAAGATTCCTTGGTCAAACACTTGCATATTCAATAAGGAATCTTGATTGATCTTCAATTGTAATATCCTTCTCTTAAAGAGAGAAACTTCTTCTTCTTATTCAAAGAGATTGATTAAGGAACCGAGGGTCTCTTAAGTTTTAAGGATTTCTAAACACAAGGGAAGGGTTGTCCCTGTGTGGTTCAGATTTTGTAAAAGGAATTTTACAAGATAATGAAAATCTCAAGTGGGTTGCTTAAGGACTGGACGTAGGCATGGGAAGTGGCCGAACCAGTATAAATCGAGTTTGCATTTCTCTTTTCCCTTATCTCATTTATGTTATTGCAATCAATTTTGTCTTGCATGTTTAAAGAACATTATTAAATTGATTGTTGCTTCTTCTTCTACATTCTGAGCCTATCATTTAGAAGAGGGTTAAAAGTTTGTTAGTGAGACTTAATTCACCCCCCCCCCTAAGTTATTGAGGCCACTTGTCCAACAAATAGGCGTGAGGGGGATGAGGAGAAGGGTCCAACATCTGAAATCAAGAGGATTTGAGTGAAATTAGTGTGAAGAAGGAGAAAGAAGAAGAAAAATCAAGGCCGAGGCGCTTCCGTAATGCTTCTGTAACGTTTTCGTGATCGACTCCGTGATCATTCTTCGTCCGTTCTTCATCATTCTTCGTTCTTCAACCGATTAGTTTTTGTTAGACAAGTGGCCTTAGTATCTTAAGAATGGGGGTTGAATTAAGATATAAACTTTGCCTAATTAAAATTTTAACTCTCTTTTGGATTAACAATGCACCCTTAATATGAATTACTCAAAGAACAATTCACAATAAACTTCTTTAAAGTAAAAGATAAACTGCAACAATTAAAATGAGTTTAAGGGAAGAGAAAATGCAAACTCAGTTTTTATACTGGTTCAGCCACGCCCTGTGCCTATGTCCAGTCCCCAAGCAACCCGCTTAAGATTTCCATTATCTTGTAAAAAGTCTTTTACAAAGTCAGAACCACACAGGGACAACCCTTCCCTTGTGTTTAGAAATCCTTACAACTTAAGAGACACTTGGTCTCTTAAACAATTTCCTTTGAATAAGAAAAAGAAGTTTCTCTATTTAAGAGAAGGATATTACAATGTGAAGATCGCTCAAGATTCCTTATTTAATTTGCAAGTGTTTGGCCAAGGAATATTTTGAGAGTGATAAGACAATTTGATTTTGAGAGGATAAGACAATTTTGTTCAGAAACACTCTAAGGAATTTCGTATCCCAAGTCACCTATTTATAGGCCTTAGATGGCCATATAAAAGTTTCTTGAACAGTTGTGACTCTTGGGAATTATTTTTAAAAAATCCTTACTGGCAATCGATTACATAAAAGTGGTAATCGATTACACAGTTAGTTTCTGAAGAGTTGTGACTCTTTAGACTTGAAATTTGAATTTTTTGTGTTTGGTAATCGATTACACAATTGTTGTAATCGATTACAGACTTTAAAATTTAAATTCAAATTTATAATAGCTGTTACAAACAGTTTTAACTTCTGGTAATCGATTACAGGCTTTTAAATTCAAATTCGAAATTTGTAAAAACTGTTTCAGAAGTCATTTTAGTTACTGTTAATCGATTACATCCTTTGATAATTGATTACTAGAGAGAAAATATCATATTTTTGAAAACATAATATTTCTTAAAAAGATTTTGTAAGATATTTTCCTTAGCCAAACCTGTGCGGCATCAAATAAGGAATTCTTTCTAAGATCCTATCAACTAAGTACATCGTTCTTCTTGAATTTATGAATTCTTGACTTGAATCACGCTCATCTTTGGTATCATCAAAACTTCATATCATATATGCTTCTACAATCTCCCCCTTTTTGATGATGACAATAATCTGAAATCTAAATAAACGATATACAATTGATAATGCGTGCTCTCAATCCTTACTCCCCCTTAAGATTGGAATTTATTCCTAAATTCTACCCTTAAGTTCTCTCCCCCTTTGGCAACATCAAAAGGCCAAAAACGGTCGGAGAAAAGAACTAAATTAGAAGCTTAACACATCCAGACAATGATAAACCATAGCAGAATCCAACTGATGTAATCCATAACATAATTCAAGAAAATCTAATCAAACCAAGACAAGCCAAACAAAGGCTAAAAGATCCAAACACAAAGCAACCATAACTGAAAACATCCAAGACAAGCAAAAACACAATAAAAAGTAACCAAAGTACTAAGCATTAAAAGCCAAAATACAAGGCTAAGAAATAAACATAAAACTAAGGAAATAAAGCATAAGAAAGATAACTAAGAGTTGGCCGGGGGATCGAAGCAACGCCTAATGAAGCTGATATTATCTTCAAGTCGAGTGATCCGATTATCCATCCCATCAAAGCGAGTATACATTGCATCAAAATGTTTACCCACAAATGCTCAAAGATCACGGAGCTCTATGAGAACTTCATTCAGTAGAGAAGATGAAGCATCCCTTTATGAAGGAGGAGATGGGGTACGCTCGTCGGGAATAGGCGGTGGCAAGTCTTGTTTGCAAACCCACCGACCATCAATATCCTTTTGATAACCAAAGGAGGTAACAACATCGACACCAATGGAGAAAGACCTTTTAACCTTGACAAAGGGTTCATCATCCAAAAGAACATTGAAGTGATGAAGAAAGAGAGTAACAAGGTGGGGATATGGCAGAGGTGCATTGGCCCGTAATGCCTTCTGCATCCGGTACTAAACTAGATGGGCCCAGTCGATCTGACGACCAGTTTGAAAGGCCCACATCAGAATCAATAATGTAGTGCATGATGCGACAATCAAAAGTAAATGACCCAGCAAGTAATATGCCGATTATGTCAGCCTGGTCATTGTAGACCATTCTGCGAGCATCATGACTTGAATAATCAAATTTCCAGTCATCAACAAGAGTGCCCTCAAAAGGAACACCTTGACTGGGCAGTTTAGTCAATGAATGAAATAAGGACTGATCAACAATAAGAGGAATGTCATGCACCTCAGAATAAAGAACACCATCCTAAATTTTCAAATTATTATAGAAAACCTTAACTAATTCAGGAAAATAGGGCAGTTTAAGAGACATGAAATCAACCAAAGCAGAGTTTTGAAACACTTGGCAATAATCAAATGTTTCTCCATCAAAAAATTCTAGGTCAAGGTACTTAGGGTCTAGAATGACTCTATTACAAAATTGAGAGTAGTACCTCTAATGCTGATCATCGAAGGAAAATAACGTGGATGACCGGGGAGATGAAAGAGAGGGAGGAACTGGTGTTGTTGGGTCTTTGGAGGTTCCATGGCGGCGGTGGCCAGCAGCGATGGTGGTGGAGGAAGATCCCTTTCGTTTATTTTATGATTCAGCCATTTGAAGTTGTTTCAGCTAATTTTAATCGGTGGATTTTGAAGAGAACTGAAAAAGATGAAGATTGGGCTTTGTTTGAAGCGATTTGGTTAAGAAATGAGGAAGATATAGCGATTTGAAGATTTGTGGAAGGTTTGCACTGTCATATGAAAGAAGAGAGTGAGGGTTTTGCAGAAACACAGATATTTATAGTCAGGGACACTTTGTAATCGATTATAGCCTTGCTGTTCTAAGGTAATCGATTATAGGGAATGGTAATCGATTACCAGATCCTTAACCAAGGCTTTTTCAATTAAAACTAACTATTCTTAAGTCAAATACATACTTAACTATGATAATTAAGCACAATCAAATGCATTCAATCAAAACTAACTATTTTTAAGGCAAATACACACTTAACTATGATAATCAAGCACAATCAAACACATTCAATCAACAATCATCAAACACAAACAAATCTAATCAATTTAGCAATCAATTAGCTACACACAATAGATTATATAACTATTAAAAATTCAAACAAAGGTAATTAAGGACAATTATTATATGACAAACAACAATTAATATGACTATTAATAAAACAAACAACTACACTCAAAGACAATCTATTAAACATAAGGAGGATAAAACTCAAATTGAGTTACCTATTTGTCTAGATCATTGATATCTAAAAGACCTAATTCTCTCCTAATAGCAAAGAATGTTTCTTTAGGGAGAGGTTTTGGAAACATATCAGCTAATTGGTTCTTTGTATCAACGAATTCTAGTTCACAATCTCCCTTTTGAACATGATCTCTCAAGAAATGATGTCTTATCTCTATATGTTTGGTTCTTGAGTGCTGAATATGATTCTTAGATAGAAATATTCCATAATCAGAAATTTATTGCTTCATCCAAAGAATCTGTGCACAACAACTGCCAACAAAAATGTATTCCGCTTCAGCAGTGGATAACGCAACACTATTTTATTTCTTACTATGCCAACAGACTAGAGCAGATCCAATGAAATGAAAAGTTCCACTTGTGCTCTTTCTATCAATTTTAGAATTGGCAAAATCAGAATCAAAATATCCTAATAAATTGCATGTGAAATTTTTAGGATACCATAATCCTATATTCATAGTGCCTAACAGATATCTTATAATTCTCTTAACTGCACTAAGATGTGATTCCTTGGGATTTGATTGAAATCTAGCACACATACACACACTAAATGATGCAATCTTCCCTTGGAAGGAACCAGTCACTAGAGCCATGAGCAAGAGGCTCCAAGAGGATTGGGCTAGAGCGGTTGAAGAAGGCCCTAGGGTTCTCATGAACCTCAGGGTAGACTTCTAAGCCCATGGGCCAAGGTTGGGTCCAATTATCTTTGTACATATTAGATTAGGATGTCATATTTGGTCCTTATATTTAGGGTTCCATAATGTAGGTAGGGTACCCTAGAAATATACAATTTTTCAGCCCTTGTATTTTAGGGCACCTAGACTAGTTTTTGTATTAGGGGTAGTTTTGTAATTTCCAATGCACTAAGTGAATATTTGATGTGTGTGTTGGGAAATAAATTTAATTGAATTGATAGAAGCCCAATCCAATTAAATTTTAGAGGGGGAGGTGAGCATTTGCTTACTATACCTCATTGCCACATCATATAGTCACACTTTGTGCATGTCCTTCATGCTTTACATGCCTCATGACACCTAAGCACACTTAGTGGAGAATCTTGGAATTGATCTTGGATCAGTGGGCTGAACCATAACTGAAATTCACTAATCATAATTAGTGAAATTTTGGCTCCAAAATTTGGCTCCACAAATTCAATTTCAAATCCAAGTGATTAAAATTTCCCTCCAATTTTGTGTGACACTCAGGCTATAAATAGAGGTCATGTGTGTGCATTTTTTCAAATTTGATCATTTGAAAACTAAACTTCAGATTTCAGAGCTCTTTTAGAGCACACAATTTTGTGCTCTTCTCTTCCTCTCCCTTCATTCATCTCTTTCTTCCTCCAAGCTCTTATCCATGGCCTTCTATGGTGGTGAGCTTCTTCTAGACTCATCTTCTCCTTGAAGTGGCATCTCCTTCTGCATTCCACTGCCATTCATCTTTCAAGAAGCAAAGGAATCCATTGATGAAGAAGATCCTAGGCCTACAAGATCCAATGGAGCTTACATCATGTGGTATCAAGAGCATCTTCATCTAGGTGATGTTCTTTTGCTTCCTCTATCTTTTTGTTCGGTGAATTCTCTTTAATTCCTTGTTCTTCATCTTATTCTTCATGTATATCCTCCATTGTCTTGTGGTTTGGTGCTGTTTAGAGTAGATTCAAAAAAAAAACCGATTAAATCTTAGATCCACACTCGTTCTTGCATTTCTATGGTTCAAATTTTGTAGATCTACTCTTGAATCATGTTTTTGTGTTGATTTTAGGATCTATCATTTTTCATTCATAATATTCTTGTGTGAAACCTTTAGATCTAAATTTTGTTCCAAAATATTGATTATAAAAAAAAACACAAAAATCTAAGTGTAAATCACTTAATCCATGTTATCTTAGAGTCATGTTTAGTCATAGTAATTGTCACATTATGTTCTAAGTTTGTGTTGAATTTTTATTTTGTTTATTGAATTCTAGATACATTTGTTCATGTATTATTGTCATTCTTAGCCTATCTTTTGAATTTTGAGTCTAATTCATGCATGTTATTTAGTTCATAACATGTTCTAAATCAATTCCTAGAAGTAGTCTTATTGTTGAACTTTTTTTTTCTTTTCCTACATGATGCCTATGATGAAGTTGAGTTGTGGTGCTGAGTTGTGGATGGATTTTTGAATCAAAATAAGTCTTAAGCTATCTTGAATTGTGTTATTCAAGATAATTGAGCATAAGCAAACACAAATTGTAACTATCCAAGCCTTAAGCAACATAAACACTACTCTTGATTTGTAGGTTGAAATCGCTGGTGCTGGCAGCTTGAACATACGAACTTGTATAAATTACTTGGAATTGGTCACTACGTTTTTTGATCTGAAATGTTTACTGAATTTTCTAGACATCTGGACCAAAATTATGAAAAAATAATCAAGCGATTTGGATTAAAGTAAAAAATACGAAAAATCACACAAGTTGGCAGAAAAATCAGTGTCCAGGAAAAAAAAGTGAAAAGGGAAGTGTGCTTGTTGTTTTGGCTCAAAATTTGTTCTATAATTGGTGCCTATTTTATACCAATCCTAGTTCTGAAATTTCAATTGAAAATTATTGTGAAAACAAGTGCCAAAATTAAAGGTTTCTTGAGTCTTTTTTTTATTATTATTTTTTACTCTACTCTAGAGCCATTCTAAGTTTCTCTTTGAGTCCTAGCTTGCTTTTATGTGATTTTCATTGCTTTAATTGTTGAATCATCCTTGAAAATTTGTCTTGTTAAAACTCTTTTGGTTTAGCTTTCAACTCATTTTTTGGTCTTTGGTTATTGCTTGTCTCTTTGTTTCCTTGTTTGTGAGTCGCCATATAGGAAATTGGAAAGGAGGATTGGTGTCATCCCTTGAAGAATTTCAGTCAAGAAGCAAGGGGCCAACCACCTTAAGAGCTATTAGAATAAGAAGCACTCTAAATTTAGTGAAACACAAAAGAGAGAATAGCCACCAAAATTGAGGACTTTTTTTTTTGTAATTTGTAATTGGCAATTTTCTTTGCTTTCAAACTTTGTAACAAAAAGGCCTTTCATTGGAAGTTGGGAGCCTCCAATAGGTCACCCTACTTCCATTTGTGTGTAATAATTTTAGGCCATTTTCCCTTAGGATAGTGAGTGTTTTGATGGGAACCTTAAATGAGGTCATCCAAACACTCTTAGGATCCGCCTAGTTTGCATTTCTAGCACTTTAATTTCTTGCTTACTTTCATAGCTTATTTCCTTTACCTTCCATTGTCAAACCGCCTAGATAACTTACCTTTTACCAATTAGTTTTTACCTTATCTATCACACCTCTTTTAGTGTTTATTTTGGCTAGTTTCAACCATCGTTTCTTTTACCATTTGTTTTCAAACCCCCAACAAGAAAGAACTATAACTTAGGAACCAACATGAGTCTTCATTCTTCATCTAGTGTTAATGGAGAGGGTTCTACTCCTAAAGACCCCTTGTATAAGATATTAGATGAGTTGAGATCCCTTAAGTTGTGCAGAGAAAAGCAAGAGAGAAAAGAAAAAGGTAAAAAAGAGTGGAAGAAATAAGTCAAGATGAAAGAGACAAAATAAGAGAGAAAGAAAGAAGAAAAATAATGAAAGAAATGAAAAGAGAAAAACATGCCTCCTATAGTAGTCATGACTCTTGCAAGAGTTTAAGTGAAGAACTTAGCGACTATTATAGAGGGCGCCATAGTTCACATACTAAACATCACTCCCAAAGAAGAGAAAAGGATAGAAGGCCTCAAGAGGTTAACATTAGCCTCCCATATTTCCATGGAAAAGATAATGTTGAGGCCTACTTAGATTGGGAAATGAAGGTTGAACAACTCTTTGCTTGCCATTATATTAGCAAAGAGAGAAAAGTTCCATTGGCTACCCTTAGCTTTCAAGGGTATGCCCTCTATTGGTGGACTTCCCTTGTTAAGAAATGAAGGATTGATGGGGATCCTCCAGTAGAGTATTGGAATGATCTTTAGAGTGCCTTTAAGAAGAGGCACATTCCCTCCTACTATGAAAGGGAGCTTATGGACAAGCTCCAAAGGCTTAGACAAGGGAGTATGAGTGTTGAAGAATATAGACAACAAATGGAAGTACTCTTTTTATGAGCTGGACTTAGGGAGGAGGAAAGAACAAGCATAGCTAGGTTTCTTAGTGGGCTTAATATAGAAGTGAGGGACAAGGTTGAACTCCTTCCATATAGGAACCTTGATGGGCTAGTCCAACTTTGTATAAGAGTGGAGCAACAACTTAAAAGAAAGCCTTCTTCAAAATCTTATGGCTCTTACTCTTATCCAAGGAAGGACCAAGCCCATGGAATTTTGGGGGCTACACCTTCAAAACCCAAGGAAGATAGGGGTAAGACCATAGAGAAATACACCCCTAAGACTAGTTCCCAAGAAAGGACTAGCAACATTAAATGCTTCAAATGTCTTGGGAGAGGTCACATTGCCTCTCAATGCCCCACAAAGAAAACCATGATCATGAGGGGTCCAGACATTTATAGTAGTCAAGAGGAGACTACTTCATGCCCTTCCTCTAGTGGAATTGAAGATGATGTAAGGGGTGAAGAGTCTAGTGAGGAAGTCTACCCCCATGAAGAAGGTGACCTCTTAATGGTTAGAAGGCTCCTTAGAGGTCAATCTTGCGATCTATCTCAATCCCAAAGAGAAAACATCTTTCATACAAGATGCAAAATTTTAGATAAAACTTGTTCTCTCATTGTGGATAGTGGATCTTGTTGCAATTGTTGTAGCACAAGATTAGTTTCCAAGTTGAACCTCATTATCATTCCCCACCCAAAACCTTATAAACTTCAATGGCTCAATGAGCAAGGGGAAATGATAGTTAACCCACAAGTGAAGGTACCTTTCTCCATTGGGACATATAAGGATGAAGTTAATTGTGATATAATTCCCATGGAGGCAGGACATATTCTTTTAGGAAGGCCGTGGCAATTTGATAGGAAGATCATTTACAATGGCCTAACTAATGAGATTACCCTCACCCATCTTGGCACTAAATTTGTGTTGCATCCTCAAACACCTTCACAAGTGGCCAAAGATCAACTAACTATGAAAGATAAGAGGGATGAGGAAGAAAAACTAGAAAAACCAAAGAAAAAGAAGGATAGTAAGGCCTTGTCTTCAAAGGCCAAGGGGAAGGAAAAAGAGGGAAAGGATTCCTCCAAGAAGATTGTTAAGAAGGAAAATCATTTTGCAACAAAAGGTGATATTAAAAAAACAATCCTTCTTAAACAATCTTTCTACCTTCTCCTATCAAGGGAAATATCCCTTAGCACTGCCACAATTTCGACATTTGAGACATTACCCCTAAAGGTCCAAGAACTCTTACATGAATATGGTGATATATTTCCCAAAGAGATACCCCCTGGGCTACCTCCTCTAAGGGGAATAGAACACCAAATAGATTTAGTCCTAGGAGCAAGCCTTCCTAATAGGCCAGCCTAAAGGACTAACCCTCGGGAGACTAAGGAGATAGAGTCTCGAGTTAAAGAACTGTTAGAGAAGGGTTGGGTCCAAGAGAGCCTAAGCCCATGTGTTGTGCCAGTGTTGTTGGTGCCCAAAAAGGATGGTACGTGGAGAATGTGTCCAGATTGCAGGGCCATCAACAACATCACTGTAAAGTATAGGCACCCCATTCCTAGACTTGATGATTTGCTTGATGAGTTGCATGGTGCCAATATCTTTTCAAAAATTGATCTTAAAAGTGGTTATCACCAAATCAGGATGAAAAAGGGTGATGAGTGGAAAACAGCTTTCAAGACCAAGTTTGGTTTGTATGAATGGCTAGTGATGCCTTTTGGGCTCACTAATGCACCAAGCACCTTTATGAGGCTTATGCATCATGTCTTAAGGGATTTCATAGGTAGACTTGTAGTTGTTTATTTTGATGATATTTTAGTGTACACTTAGGACATCTCAGGCAAGTTCTTTCAGTCCTTAGGAAAAACACCCTCTATGCAAATATAGTGATGTAAGCTCCATTGGAGCTTGTAGGCCTAGGATCTTCTTCATCAATGGATTCCTTTGCTTCTTGGAAGATGAATGGCAGCAGAATGGAGAAGGAAGAGAGAGAGGAGATGCCCCTTCAAGGAGAAGATGAGTCTAGAAGAAGCTCACCACCATAGGAGGCCATGGATAAGAGCTTGGAGGAAGAAGGAGATGAATGAAGGGAGAGGAAGAGAAGAGCACGGAATTTTGTGCTATAAAATAGCTCTAAAATCTGAAGTTTAATTTTCAAATGATCAAAGTTAAAAAATGCACACACGTGGCCGCTATTTATAGCCTAAGTGTCACACAAAATTGGAGGAAAATTTGAATTTCTATTCAAATTTCACTTGAATTTGAAATTGATTTTGTGGCGCCAAATTTTGGAGCCAAAATTTCACTAATTATGATTAGTGAATTTTAGTTATGGTTCAACCACTTGAATTTCTATTCAAATGCTCACCTCCCCCTCTAAAATTTAATTGTATTGGGCTTCTCCCAATTCAATTAAATTTATTTCCAACCACACACATCAAATATTCCTTTAATGCACATGAAATTACAAAACTACCCCTAATACAAAAACTTGTCTAGGTGCCCTAAAATATAAGGGCTGAAAAATTCTAAATTTCTAGGGTACCTTACCTATATTATGGAGCCCTAAATACAAGGCCCAAAAAATAATGAAACCTTAATCTAATATGTACAAAGATAAGCGGGCTCATACTTAGCCCATGGGCCCGAAATCTACCCTAAGGCTCATGAGAACCCTAAGGTCTTCTCTTGCATCTCTGGCCCAATCTTCTTGGAGTCTTCTATTCAATGCCCTTGTGGGGGTAGGATTGCATCATTCCCTACCCCTTGAAAAGTATTTGACCTTAAATCCCGAGGTTTTTGAAACTCTAGGCTTTTTTCCTCAACACGTGTAAAAAGAACAAAAACATATGTATTAGTGGTGTTTGGTATGTTGGAGTAAGGTAAGGTCTGAAAACCCATTTCCTGGGCATCTTCCCATGAAGGAACATGGTTTCTCACCAACTCAATGAGTGGTGCTACAAGTATAGAAAAATATGGGATAAACCTTTTGTAAGAGTTTGTTAAGTCATGGACCCCCCAAATTTTTCTTATACTTGGTGGAGTGGGCCACTCAGGAATGACCTTTATTCTCTTAGGGTTCATGGGAAACCCTTGATCACTATTTAAAAAATTAAGAAAAGTAATGAAATAAAACATACCTTTTTTTGTATTTTCATGTTGATTATTCCTACCAAAAAGTATGACAAACCTAAGGTGTCCCATATAAGTACCTAAGTTTGTATTGAAACTAAAAATAAGAACAATCCTACCTAATGAGTCCCTATGTACACAAATCATGAAGATGTTGGGTGCACAAGTGATTTTACAAAAGAGGGTTGCACCATTCAAAACATTCATCATACCACCTATTTTAGGGATTTGGTGCCTAATAATACCAATTTTGGGCACCAACAAAGCACAAGGATTTAAGCTCTTGCGAACCAAACCCTCATCCAACAACTCCTTTACTTTAGGAATAAACTCAAGCCAAAGAGGTGTGACAATGACAAGTGTCTTTTCACAAAGGAGAAAATGTGGAGGTTGTCTAAGAGGGGAAATAACTTTAATATTTGTCTTTATTTCAAAATACCTTTCCTTCTTAGCTAGCCTCTTGGAGGAGACACTTGCCTCCTTACACTCCTCTTTAACCATTAAAGGTTGTCCTTCTTCTTGTGGGTAGATCTCTTCACTAGATTCTTCCCCTTTTGCTTCTTCACTTTCACTAGAGGAAGGAAAAGTAGTAGCCTCATCTTGGCTACTATAAATGTCTTGGTCCTTCATAATCATGGTTTTCTTCGTGGGGCATTGAGAAGTAATGTGTCTTCTTCCAAGACATTTGAAGCACTTTATAAACCTAGTCTTCTCTTGCATACTAGCCTTAAGGGGTTGTGTTTCTATTGTCTTCCCCTTATCATCTTTTGGCTTAGAAGGTGTCACCCCTTAGATGCCTTGACCATGGTCTTTCTTTGGATAAGAGTGAGAGCCATAAGATTTTGAAGTAGACTTCCTTTTAAGTGGTTGCTCTACCCTTATTTCCCAATCTAAGTTAGCCTCTACATTGTCCTTCCCATGGAAGTATAGGAGGTTAATGTTAGCCTCTTGAGGCTTTCTTTCCTTTTCTCTCCTATGGGAGTGAAGTCTAAGATGTGACCTATGCCTTCCTTCATAATAGTCATGAAGTTCTTCACTTAGGCTCTTGCAAGAGTTATGACTACTATAGGAGACATGTTTTTCTTTTCTTAACTCTTTTAGTATTTTCCTTCTATCTTCTTCCCTTATTTTCTCTTTTTCATCTTGACTTATTTCTTCCACTCTTTTTTTCCTTTTTCTTTTCTCTCTTGTTTTTCTTTCCACAACTTAAGGGATCTCAACTCATCTAATATCTTATACAAGGGGTCCTTAGGAGTAGAACCCTCACCATTAACACTAGATGAAGAATGAAGACTCATGTTGGTTCCTAAGTTGTGGTTCTTTCTTGTTGGGGGTTTGAAAACAAAATGTAGAAGAAGCTATGGTTGAAACTAGCCAAAATAAACACTAAAAAAGGTGTGAAAGATAAGGTAAAAACTAATTGGTAAAAGGCGTTTAAGGCATTGGACCATTAAACGATCTCTTGATTTTTGGAAAGGAGAGAAATGTTAAGGCGTTGGACCGTTAACGATATCTTGGTTTTTTGAAAGTAGAGAAACGTTAAGGCGTTGGACCGTTAACGATCTCTTGGGTTTTGAAAGGAGAGAAACGTTAAGGCGTTGGACCATTAACGATCTCTTGGGGTGGTCGACAAAAGCGGGCTCCTACGTATCCTCAATTGCAATGAGGAAATCAGACCTACGTAGTTCTTGCAAAAGCGGTAAAGTTACATGTTGATTTTATGCTTTTGAACGGTCCATGTTAACCGATAAAAGCAAAGAAGACCATTTAAGGCGTTGGACCTTAAAACGGTCTTTAGTGATTTTTGTGGAAAAAGCTTGATTTGTGAGTTGATTTTAGCCTTAGTTTCACTTTGGTTATTAGTCAATCCATTCAAGGAAACTTCCAAAGAAAAACGTCCAATTGATTTTTTTGATTATTTTATTCAAAGATATTTTGATTATTTTTTTATTATTTTTTAAGATATTCTGATTATTTTATTATTATTTTTTATTTTTTGGGTTTAACCGAGGTTATAGCGTGAACGATCGGTTAGATTTTGTTTTAACGGTGATTAAACGAGATTACAACGCAAATGATCGGTTGAAATTCATTTTATCATTTATTAGGCGAGATATCGACTTAAATAAACGGTTAAAGCACGTTAAAAATGGAAGAAAAGAAAATCGAAAATAAACGAAATGAAGATGAAAGCTAAAAAAACAAGAAATGAATTGAAAGTCTCGGATTCGAAAACTTAATCGTTGAAGAACGAAGAACGAATGAAGAACGGTGAAGAACGACGAAAAACCTTCACGGATTTACTCACGAAAACATCTCGGAAGCATTACCGAAGCACCTCGGCTTGGAATTTCTTCATGGAAACAATTTTTTTCACCCAAAACAGCTGAAATGCATAGTCATGGGGTTAGGGATATTTGGAACAGCCCCCTTTCGCCTATTTATAGGAAAAGGGGGAGGAGGTTGCCGCCCAGCTTGCCCAAGCGAGCTGGGTTGCTTCCTCCAGAAGCAACCCTGCTTCAAAAATATTCTGGAAGGGCCTGCTTCGAAAATATTCTGGAAGGGCCCGGATTCGAAAATTTGAAAATTGCTATTTGCACCCCCTTTTTGATAAGTTCACCCCCTTCTTTCGTAATTTACAGAAAAGTTACGAAAGCCTTACGGAAGCATATAGGACTTGAATTTCTTCTTTTTTTCTATTCCTTCTCACCCATATTAGGTGAAATATTCTTATTTAGGTTTATGGGAATTTTACGGAAGCATATAGGACTTGAGTTCCCTCTTTTTCCTCTTCTCTTTCACCAATATTAAGTGAAATAGGCTTACTCAAAGTTTTAGGAATTTTACGGAAGCATTACGAAAGCGTCGAAAGCTCCAGAAACCATCTTCCAACAAAATGTGGAGGATCTTGATAAGTTCACCTCCCCCCCTTTGCTAAATGCACTCCTTTTTATTTACACCCCCCATTTTGCTAAATACACTCTCGTTTTCGTGTTTTTTTATCGGTTTCTTCCCGAAACGTTACGAAACTTTATGGATTACGTAACAACACCCATCTCCTTTCTAGAATGTTGTGAAACTTTACGGATTACGCAACAAGGCTCTTCTTGACTTCTGGAATGTTGCAGAACTTTACGGTTTGCGCAACAATGCTTCTTTTTGACTTCCAGAATGTCGTGGAACTTTGCGGATTACCTAACGATGGATGTTAAGTACCTCGGGGCGGTCAAGCAAAGGTTGCAGGCCATCAAAAAATGGTCCCTGGACGAAATTAGGGTATGATAGTTGCTCCTCTTTACTTATCTTTTATTGGAGATAAAAGCGAAGTAAAGATAAGACACTAATTTCGTTCGAGCAGAACGTCTTTCGGCTGGTCAATATCCCCGCCAGCGGAACCTGTCATTTAGAAAGAAAAGAAAAGGCATCAGAAGCGTCAACAAACTTCAGTGTCTCGAAAACGACAATGTTGGACAACCACGACACTTCCCTTCACCATTGCACTCGATCATCCCTGTCCAGCAGAGAATCTCGCGCACTGTTGCAGAACTTTACGGATTGCGCAACAATGCTTCTTTTTGACTTCTAGAATGTCGTGGAACTTTTCGGATTACCTAACGATGGATGTTAAGTACCTCGGGGTGGTCAAGCAAAGGTTGCAGGCCATCAAAAAATGGTCCCTGGACGAAATTAGGGTATGACAGTTGCTCCTCTTTACTTATCTTTTATTGGAGATAAAAGCAAAGTAAAGATAAGACACTAATTTCGTTCGAGCAGAACGTCTTTTGGCTGGTCAATATCCCCGCCAGCGGAACCTGTCATTTAGAAAGAAAAGAAAAGGCATCAGAAGTGTCAACAAACTTCAGTGTCTCAAAAACGACAATGTTGGACAACCACGACACTTCCCTTCACCATTGCACTCGATCATCCCTGTCCAGCAGAGAATCTCGCGCACTGTTGGGCTTGAATGTTTCCGGACGACGAGAGTAAAAACTTGCAAAAATTTTGAAAATGATCAGCACCAAACGACCAACATCATCCTGATACCTTCGAATTCGTTCCCCTCGGTTGATAAAAGGCGTGGATGACAATAAGGTATCTCCGCCAGCCACCTGACTCGCTGTCCCTGGATGGCAAAAGGTGCAGAAGACGATGTCAGTCTCTTCGCGTCAACGGCCTCGTTTGCCCCTGGTTGACGAAAGGTGTGGGTAACCAAAAGGTAACCTCGCATGTCACCTAACTTCACGGGTCAGGATGACAAAAGGTGCAGAAGACGATGTTAGTCTCTGCATGCTATCGTGCTCTGGGTCTGATGGATTGTGAAAAAATGTTTATACGGATAACCACTTGGGTATTTCCACCTGCCCCCTAACTTCACGGGTTAGTATTGATAGAGATTGACTGCGCGGAAGACGATGAAAATCGCCGTAGGTCAACAGGTTCGTTGGCCGCGATTGACAAAGGGTGCAGAAGATGACGTTAGTCTCTGCATGCTATCACGCTTTGAGTCTTACGGATAGCGAAAGAATGTTTCTACAGATAACCACTTGGGTATTTCCGCCTGCCCCCTAACTTCACGCGTTACTACTGACAGAGGTTGTCTGCGCGGAAGACGACGTAAATCTCCGCGTGTCAACGAGCTTGTTGGCCGCGATTGCCAAAGGGTGCAGAAGACGACGTTAGTCTCTGCATGCTATCGTGCTCTGGGTCTGATGGATAGTGAAAAAATGTTTATACAGATAACCACTTGGGTATTTCCACCTGCCCCCTAACTTCATGGGATAGTATTGATAGAGATTGACAGCGCGGAAGATGACATAAATCTTTGCATGTCAACGAGCTTGTTGGCCGCGATTGACAAAGGGTGCCGAAGACGACGTTAGTCTCTGCATGCTATCATGCGTTGAGTCTTAGAGATAGCAAAAGAATGTTTATACGGATAACCACTTGGGTATTTCCGCCTGCCCCCTAACTTCACGAGTTAGTACTGACAGAGGCTGTCTGCACAGAAGATGACGTAAATCTCCACGTGGCAATGGGCTTGTTGGCCGCGATTGACAAAAGGTGCAGAAGACGACGTTAGTCTCTGCATGCTATCATGCGTTGAGTCTTAGAGATATTAAAAGAATGTTTATCCGGATAACCACTTGGGTATTTCCGCCTGCCCCCTAACTTCACGAGTTAGTACTGAAATAGGTTGTCTGCACGGAAGACGACGTAAATCTCCACATGTCAACAAGCTTGTTGGCCGCGATTGACAAAGGGTGCAGAAGACGATGTTAGTCTCTGCATGCAATCATGCGTTGAGTCTTAGAGATAGAAAAAAAATGTTTTTACGGATAACCACTTGGGTATTTCCGCCTGCCCCCTAACTTCACGAGTTAGTACTGACAGAGGTTGTCTGCGCGGAAGACGACGTAAATTTCCACGTGTCAACGGGATTGTTGGCTGCGATTGACAAAGGGTGTCGAAGACGACGTTAGTCTCTGCATGCTATCATGCGTTGAGTCTTAGAGATAGCAAAAGAATGTTTATACGGATAACCACTTGGGTATTTCTGCCTGCCCCCTAACTTCACGAGTTAGTACTGACAGAGGTTGTCTGCGTAGAAGATGACGTAATTCTCCGCGTGTGAATGGGCTTGTTGGCCGCGATTGACAAAGGGTGCAGAAGACGACGTTAGTCTCTGCATGTGTTGAGTCTTAGAGATACCTAAAGAATGTTTATACGAATAACCACTTGGATATTTCCGCCTACCCCTTAACTTCACGAGTTAGCACTGATAGAGGTTGTCTACGCGGAACACAACGTAAATCTCCGCGTGTCAACGGGCTTGTTGGCCGCGATTGACAAAGGGTGCAGAAGACGACGTTAGTCTCTGCATGTGTTGAGTCTTAGAGATACCTAAAGAATGTTTATAAGGATAACCACTTGGATATTTCCGCCTACCCCTTAACTTCACGAGTTAGCACTGATAGAGGTTGTCTACGCGGAACACAACGTAAATCTCCGCGTGTCAACGGGCTTGTTGCCCGCGATTGACAAAGGGTGCAGAAGACGACGTTAGTGTCTGCATGGTATCATGCATTGAGTCTTAGAGATAGCAAAAGAATGTTTATACGGATAACCACGTGGGTATTTCCGCCTGCCCCCTAACTTGACGAGTTAGTACTGACAGAGGTTGTCTGCGCGGAAGACGACGTATATCTTCGCGTGTCAACGGGCTTGTTGGCCGCGATTGACAAAGGGTGCAGAAGACGACGTTAGTCTCTGCATGCTATCATGCGTTGAGTCTTAGAGATAGAAAAAGAATGTTTATACGAATAACCACTTGGGTATTTCCGCCTGCCCCTTAACTTCACGAGTTAGTACTGACAGAGGTTGTCTGCGCGGAAGACGACATAAATCTCTGCGTGTCAACGGGATTGTTGGCCGTGATTGACAAAGGGTGTCGAAGACGACGTTAGTCTCTGTATGCTATCATGCATTGAGTCTTAGAGATAGCAAAAGAATGTTTATACGGATAACCCCTTGGGTATTTCTGCCTGCCCCCTAACTTCACGAGTTAGTACTGACAGAGGTTGTCTGCGCGGAAGACGACGTAAATCTCCGCGTGTCAACGGGCTTGTTGACCGCGAATGACAAAGGGTGCTGTCGCAACGTGCCCTCTAGCGGGCGAGCGAGGGCGAGGCTCACAGGTGCGCTTTCCAAAGGAGGAAAGATGCGAGGAGTCGCCACCAACGTTTATTTGTGGAGAACGTCGGAAAAACCGAAGGAAACCGGTCAAAATGAAAATTCTAAGTTCGGGAGTTGTATTTATGTTTGAGGAAGGTATTAGCACCTCTTACGTTTGTCTCGAAGGACGACAACCTATTTTTTAGAATTGTGGAAATTGTGTTATCTTAACTTTTATTTTCTTTTTATTTTTGAGGTCGACAAAAGCGGGACTCTTGCTCCTACGTACCCTCCATCAAAGAGGAAATCAGACCTACGTAGTTCTTTCCTAAGGGTGAATCAAGCGATTCTTTTTACTTGAAAGGTGATCATTTTAAGGCGTTGGACCTTAAGAATGATCCATTTACTTGGTAAGGAAAAACTGAGGTAATACACTTCCAAATCCCTTTTTTAGTGATTATTTGTGGACGAGCTTGACTTGCCGAATTGATTTTAGCCTTAGTTTCGCTCTAGTTATTAGTCAATTCAATTAAGAATGAGAAATCCCAAAGAGAAAGCGTCCGATTGATTTTCGCTTCATTTTACCTAAAGATATTTTTTTATTATTATATTTTTATTTTACCTCTTTTTTTTTATTTCCAACGTAGTTACGGCACGACCGAACGGTCGGAATTCATTTTAATAGAAATTAACAGATGATACAATTCAAATGATCGGTGGAAATTTATTTTATTTTTAGATTAGGCGAGAAACGACTTAAATAAATGACTGAAGCACGTCAAAAGGGGGTATAGAAAGCGAATGAAAACGAGAATAAAAGTACATGAAACAAATGGGGACCACCACGGGTACATAAAATGAATTGAAAAGCTCGGTTTGAGGTACTTACCAGTTGAAGACTGAAGAAAACGAAGAACGAACGATGAATGTCGAAGAACGGTTGAAAACCTTCGTGTAATTACTCACGGAAACGTTACGGAAGCGCCTCGGCTTGGATTTTCTTCACGGAAACAATTTTCCTCAGCAATTTCGAGAGAATAAGAAGTGCCAGAAGGCTAAACCTGATGCAATCCTACTCCGTAAGGGCATTGGGTAGAAAACTCCAAGTAGATTGGGCTAGAGATCCAAGGGAAGGCCCTAGGGTTCTCATGAGCCTTAGGGTAGATTTCGAGCCTATGGGCTAAGTATGAGCCCGCTTATCTTTGTAAATATTAGAATAGGTTTTTCCTTCGTCTGGGCCTTGTATTTTGGTCATTCTAGTAGTATAGGGTTTTAGCCTTGTATTTCGGGGCATTTTGAGTAGTCTTTGTAGTAAGGACTTTTTTTTGTATTTTCATGTTTTTTGTCATGGGGGTGAGCTTAGCTATTATAGGGTGTGTATAGCTAAGCTCTAGATTCTCATCTCAAGGAAGTGAGCTTAGCTATTAGAGAGGTATGTGTAGCTAAGCTCTAGCTTCTTTAGGAATCTTCTTAAGGAAGTTTCTCAAGGAGGTGAGCTTAGTTATGAGAGGGGTGTGTGTAGCTAAGCTCTAGCTTCTCAAGGAAGTTTTCTTAAAGAAGCTTCTCAAGGAAGTTTTCTCAAGAAAGCTTCTCAAGGAAGCTACCTAGTCTATAAATAGAAGCACGTGTAACACTTGTTGTAACTTTGATGAATGAGAGTCTTGTGAGACACAACTCAAAGTTCAACTTCTCTCTCTTTTTCTTCCTTCAATTTCGTGCTCCCCCCTCTCTCTTTCTCTCCATCTTTCTTTTCCTCCATTGAAGCATCCTCTCCAAGCTTCTTATCCAAGGCTCATCTTGGTGGTGAAGCTCCTTCTTCCATGGCTTATTCCCTAGTGGATGGCGCCGCCTCTTACCTCTTCTCCTTTGTCTTTCGCTGTATCTCCATGGTGGAAAATCACCATTAAAGGACCTCATTGAAGTTCAAAGATCCAGCCTCCATAGAAGCTCAACAAGCAAGCTTCCATCAGAACCCCTTTCCTCTTCACTCCTTCCCCTATTTATAGCAAAATAGGGGAGGAGCTTGCCACCCAGTTCGCCCAGGCGAGCAAGGTTGCTTCCTCCAGAAGCAACCGCCTTTTGGAGGAAGAAACTGGAAGGCCCTAGTGGGCCTAATTGCTATTTGTACCCCCTTTTTACTAAATGCACCCCCTTTACTTTTTTTGGTAATTCTTTTTCCGTAACGTTACGAAACTTTATGAATTTCGTAACGATACTTATTTTCCTTCCGCAAGGTTATGAATCCTTACAGATTATGTATTTACTCTTTTTTAGCTTTCAAAGAAGTTACGGAAACTCACGGATTGCGCAAAAACACCTCTTTTCGATTTCTGCCACATTACGGAATTTCACGGATCGCGTAAGCCTGCTTCCTTTTGATTTCCGACACGTCTCGGGACTTCACATATTGTGCAACAAAGGATGCCAAGTATCTCAAAGCGGCCAACCAAAGGTTGCATGTCATCAAGTAATAATCCCCGAACGAAATTAGGGTATGACAGTTGCCCCTCTTTACTTACCTTTTATCGGAGATAAGTGGAAAGCAAAGATAAGACACTGATTTCGTCCGTCTTGCCCTTTCCGTGATTAGTCCATGACGACTCTCGTCTCTACTCCTTCTTTTTTTCTGCACAACAACAAGAACAACAAATATAATATACATATACACATTTGGCAAAGGAATCAATCGGGAAAATAACAAAGATCACATTTCCCAGTCAAGAGGATCCGCCCTTGACAATGAAAAACTTTGGAGAATGGAGGATTGCACTAGAGGGTCCTCACTAGTCAATCACGAGGCATAGATCTAAACTCTTTGGGTGGAGGATGCATGAACGAAAACGCAATTCATGGGGCTCCGAAAAAAAGGCGAGGATGGAGGATTGCACTAGAGGGTCCTCACTAGTCAATCATGAAGCATAGCTCCAAACTCTTTGGGTGGAGGATGCATGAACGAAAACGCAATTCATGGGGCTCCGAAAATAGGCGAGGATGGAGGATTGGCGAACAGCGCTAGGCAATCAATTCGCGGGGCTCCAGACTCGATGGTGGAGGACGCATGAACAGCGCTAGGCAATCAATTCATGGGTCTCCGAATAAGATTGAGAATGGAGAATTGGCGAACAGCGCTTGGCAATCAATTCGCAGGGCTCTAGACTCGATGGTGGAGGACGCATGAACAGCGCTAGGCAATCAATTCATGGGTCTCCGAATAAGATTTGTTGGCAGGACCGAACGGTCCACCGGGTTTTTTCACCTAAAAAGGTGAACCTGCTTTTTGCAAAGAAAAAATAAATCATTCGCGAGAGCACCATATCTTAGAGAAACAATATATTCATGCCAAGTGTAATCTTCCTTGTAACCGAAAATGAAGGGCAGGATGTCAACATTTAGCTTTTAAATGAACATGCAGGGGAAACATCGGGTTAAGCTTTTAAATGAACATGCACGAAATTTGACAGGTCTTGAGGGAACTCCTCTCCTACTGCGGCCACTTCTTCCTCGGACACCATTCCGGCACTGGTGAAAGATTGGCTAAGACGGTCGGGCCATACTCTGTCTGCCCGAAATCTTGACGGCACATTCCTCCTCCCCGGCATCCCGGGTTCGTACCCCAATCCATACTTGTACGGATTTCCCTTAACATCGGCTACGTCGGCATTTCCGAGGCCGTCCTTGCCTAGACCCATTCCGGGCTCAAATCCGTTCCTGAGCATAACACGTGCCACCATTATGGCCGCGTTGGAAAGAGAAGGTAGCAACGGACTTGGTTCCACAGAGGCGCAACTCACCACCTCGAAGGATTGGAAAGTCGTTTCTAATGATTCTTCTGCCGCTTCTATGTATGGTGCGGAGGAGGGGCAGCTCACCAATGTAACACCCTGATATATATATCTATATATTATTAGTAATTATGTTTGATGTTTGATTATTTGTTGCGTTATTTTCATCCGTAATTATTTTAAGGAAGTTAATTTAGTTAATAGAGGGGTGTAGATAGATAAGGATCTAGCTTCTCAAAGAAGCCTCTTGAGAAAGCTTCTCAAAGAAGCCACGAGGAAGCTTTTGGAGGAAGCCTCTTAATGAAGCTTCTAGAGAAAGCTACATGAAGCTGCCTCGGTAAAAACGCTTTCTAGACTTCGTTAACCGTTGGATCTTCTCGAAATTTGGTCTGCAACTTCACAAGACAATTGTACAGGATCTGACCGTTGGGATCTTTGAGAAGATTTCTGGAGCGTGCTAGAAGGGCAAATTTCCCCATTTGGGGTCCTTTTGCAAACTTATTCCCCATTTGGGGTCGTTTTGAAACTTATTCCGCCATGGTGCTGTTTTGTACGTGGTTTGCATGGATTGTGCATGGAAACCGCAAGCTTCAATGGCGAGTTCGTGAGCACAGGACACGTGGATATAGCAACCCGCTACTGGTGCTGGCGATATCAGGGGAAGGCACGTCCCGCCAGCGGTGCTGGCGATTTCAAGGCTGTGCTGAAATCGCAGCATTGACTGGCGATTTCCAAGGGCTACGAGTAGGGTGCAGAGGGAGAGGCACAGAAGCCATTTCCGAGGCTCTGCACGAAGCTGCAGCTGCAGAGCAGGGAGTCGCCAACGGGAACTGCGACTTGGTGAGGAAACCGCCAGCAGTGTTGGCGATTTGCATTCGTTAAATCCCCCCCTTTCCCCGTAGACCCATCACGCGAAAAAAAGCAGAAAGAACGTGAGTATTGTTGCTATTCGTGTGTTGTTGTTCGTGTGTGTTAGAGGATCCAGCCGGAAAAAAAAAAAAGAAGCTAGAACGTGAGTGTTTGTTGCTGTTGGTGTGTCTTAGTGCATTCAGCAGAAAAGAAAAAGGAAGGTAGAGGAAGCTGTTGGTTCTTAAGTTTCAAAAACTTTCTCCCAAAACAAATTGTAGTAAGTTTGTTTAATTAAAATTTTATTTTATTTATATTCTGATTATAATTAGTAATATATGTATTAGTTTTGTATCTTAAGTTAGTTTTAGTTAGAAATAGTTTTGTGCAATAAATTTATTTTTAGTTTTAAATAATATTAGGTTTAGTTAAATATATTTATTTTATTTGTATTCTGATTATAATTAATAATGTATGTATTATTCCTATTATTTTAAGTTAGTTTAGTTAGAAATGATAAATTAAGTTTAGTTTGATAATTATAGTTTTGTACAATAGATTTATTTTAGTTTTAAATAATATTAGGTTTAAGTTTAGGTTTAGTTAAAAATATTTAAATTTTGTATGCTAATTTAGGTTTAGTTTGATAAAAAATTTTATGTTAGATTACGTTACATTAGTGGTATGTTTAGTTTTAGTGAATATATTTAAATTTTGTATGGTAATTTAGGTTTATATGATACATTGTATAAATTTTTTATGATAGATTGTTAGATTAGTTTTGTATGATAGATTAGTTTTCTATATGAGATTTATATGATATTAGGTTTAGTTTTAATTTTGTATATATATTATGTTAATTTTTTTTTGTAAATATATATATTACGTTATATATTACATTACATTAAATATATATATTATGTGAAGTTATAGTTAGTTAGTTTTTGTAGGTAAATATATATGTTACGTTATATATTACATGATATTAAATATATATATATATATATATATTATATATATATATATATATATATATATTACGTTATATATTATATTTAGTTAGTTTTATTTTTAAATGGTAATCTATGTTATTTATTTAAATTTATGTTTATTTAGTTTAATTAAAAATGATAAATGATGTTATTTAAAAAAATTGTGTTAGTTATTTTTAGTTTGAAATGGTAAATTAGGTTTAATTTGTTAATTTAAATTATTTAGTGTAGGTTTAGTTTTAATTACATATATTTAAATTTGCTATGCTAGGTTAGTTATATAATTTTGTATATATATTATATAAATTTATGGCTATATATATATGATGTTATTTTTAAAAAAAAAATTTGCATGTAATTTATTTTATTTACAGAATAGATTTAAATAATTTTTTATATATTTAAATTTTGTTATATATTTAAATAATTCTTTATATATTTTGTTATTTGTTAAAATTTAAATTGTGTGGGATATATAATTAATTATTTTATTGTAATGTAGTTAGTTTTATTTCTTTATAACTAATGTATAAATTATTATGTGAATTTATTGTATTTTTTTTTTGCAGTATCAATGGCATCTTCGTCATCATCTTCATCAAATATTAAAATTAAGTCTGGTCTGATTGATGGAGACGTACTATGGATGCAAGCTAAACATGTTTCAGAACATGTTTGGAACGGGGAAGAAGACCGCAAATTACACATAAGACGAGTTGTCCCCACGTATCAAGGGGATGAAGAAATTCCCAGAGGAAATTATTCCTCTTCTTCGGCAATGCGGTTTTATTGGATAATCAAGATGGGCTATTTAAAAATAAACGCTTCATTAATTACTGCTTTGATTGAAAGATGGAGGCCCGAAACACATACCTTTCACATGAGATGTGGGGAGTGTACGATTACTCTTCAAGATGTCTCAGTATTATTAGGTATGCGTGTTGACGGGGCACCATTAATTGGTCAAACGAATCTTGATTGGGCTGAATTGTGTGAAGAATTATTGGGAGTCAGACCACAGGAAGGTGAACTCCAAGGCAGTGTCGTTAGATTAAGCTGGCTGGCTCATCATTTTTCACACATCAATAACCATGACAGGAATGTAGAACAATTACAAAGGTTTACCCGTGCATGGATTCTTAGGTTCATAGGAGGAGTCCTATTTGTTGATAAAAGCAGCAGCAAAGTTCCCTACGGTACCTACAATTTTTACGGGACTTTGACCAGTGCAGCACTTATGCATGGGGACCTGCCGTGCTTGCCTATTTATATAGAGAAGATGTGCAGCGCCACCGATTACAAATAAAATCAATCGGAGGCATGTGCATCTTAATCCAAATCTGGGCATGGGAACGATGCACGACTTTGGCTCCAAAGAGGACTCCTCCCGTGATCCAAAATAAGCCACTCGGACACAGGTTAGTTGTTTTAAAATTAAGATTTCATTTAAATAGGTCTAATAATGTAACGTGTGTCCATTGATGATTTCATATTTTTGTTAGGTGGTTGCGACGTGGAAATCAGCATATTGGGAATGATGATCTGATTGTATTTCGTCGCAAGTTGGATATCATGAAAAGACATGAGGTAACAAGATCATAATGAATTCGTTAAACAATTAATACAATGTCATGTTTAAGTGAAAATTAACAATTTTGTTATTGTATGCAGTTTCTGTGGGAGCCTTACACAGCAACTATTATGTCGTCGTGCCTCCGATATGTTTGGTTGGTAGCGTAGCGTGGTGCGCGGTGGTGCCACTAATTTGTTTCCATGTTGTTTGTTGTTGAGTGGCACCAACCCGATAGAGTGTTGCGACAATTTGGGATGCAACAACCTATTCCAGAATTGTCCTTCGCAACCACTAAATATCCATGGGCTAATGCTGAAAGGCAGACAATCTGAAAATTGTTCCAGTTGTTAGCCCCAATGATCAGCCAATGGAATAATCGAGCTGAGTTTAGGGCGACGTGTATCCTCGACAGGAGGGCCTATTGAGTTTTAAACTCTGATTACATGGTGTGTATAGGCGAAAAAACAAAGATGTTTGTCGACCAAACAATGCTAACACAGCTACATTGGTATTAATTTATTTTTCAATTTTTTAACTTCAATTTATTTTTGAAAGCATGGGAATTAATGTGTGAACCCTAATATTTGCAGGCTGAAGTTGCGGAGACATTACAGGTATATGGTGTCACCGCAAGGAGGAACAACATGGACAGTGGATGATCTCGTGCCTTATGTGGAGAAGATCACATTTTATCAGAAGAGCAAGAGAGAAGACTGAGCGGCGCCATGGTCCAACATCAGAGCGTCAATTCCCACCGCAGCAGTTTCACATGCTTCAGTCAAGTGTTGAAACTCGCGGTTTTGACAGACGAAGGGAGGCTGTGGAAGCGGCAAGAATATGAGAAACAATATGAGGAGCGTGGCCATGGAATTGTATTACACGCCACCAACATTTGCGGAGTATCCTTTCACAGATGTATCAGTATCCATTCCAAGGTCATCACACTGATATGTCTGCAAGCTCACATTCGTTTGGGGTGTTGCAGAACACAACCTCATTTTTCATGGCCGACATGAACTCCCTACAGATTCCTCAAGTAAAGCAAC
>NC_041005.1:26922477-27093276 GCF_004193775.1 Glycine soja | reverse complement strand
AAACCTTGATCGGACATGTTTCCTGGCCGACGTCGGCTAACATTTTTTTCGATCAGTATAGGTGAATCCTTTTTTGTTGCCGAGTTGGCTAATGTTTTCCTTGCCCAAGCAAATTAAAACATGCCTGTGTCGGCCGAATCACAATTTCGGTTCAGCTGGAACGAAAAAAACGTAGCCGACAAACATTGAAATTTCTACGGCAACACCGAAAATAATAGAATCCTCTACCGTTAAAAAATACTATCGGCCAGCGTTCGTAAAAGTAATTGCGCAATGTCGGCTGAAAAATATCTGTCACGGCTTTAAACGGCCGATGTCGGCTATTGTATCTTCTACCCAATCCCTGAATAATATTTGGATGATGTCTATTAGGAAATGTTCGATCGGCGTCATCCGGTGATGCTTCTTTTTAAACCTTGATCGGACATTTTTCCTGGCCGACGTCGGCTAACATTTTTTACGATCAGTATCGGTGAATCATGTTTTTTTGTCGAGTTGGCTAATGTTTTCCTTGCAAGGCAAATGAAAACATGCCGGTGTCAGCCGAATCACAATTTCGGTTCAGCTGGAACGAAAAAACGTAGCCGACAAACATTGAAATTTCTACGGCAACACCGAACAAAATAGAATCCTCTACCGTTAAAAAATAGTATCGGCCGGCGTTCGTAAAAGTAATTGCGCAATGTCGGCTGAAAAATATCTGTCACAGCTTTAAATGGCCGATGTCGGCTATTGTATCTTCTACCAATCCCTGAATAATATTTGGATGATGTCTATTAGGAAATGTTTGATTTGCGTCATCCGGTGATGCTTCTTTTTTAAACCTTGATCGGACATTTTTCCTGGCCGACGTCGGCTAACATTATTTACGATCAGTATCGGTGAATAATGTTTTTTTGCCGAGTTGGCTAATGTTTTCCTTGCAAGGCAAATGAAAACATGACGGTGTCGGCCGAATCACAATTTCGGTTGAGCTGGAACGAAAAAACCTAGACAACAAACATTGAAATTTCTAAGGCAACACCGAACAAAATAGAATCCTCTACCGTTAAAAAATAGTATCGGCCGGCGTTCGTAAAAGTAATTGCGCAATGTTGGATGAAAAATGTCAGTCGCGGCTTTACAACGGCCGATGTCGGCTAATCTATCATCTATTCAATCCCTGAATAATATTTGGATGATGTCTATTAGGAAATGTTCGATCGGCGTCATCCGGTGATGCTTCTTTTTTAAACCTTGATCGGACATGTTTCCTGGCCGACGTCAGCTAACATTTTTTCCGATCAGTATAGGTGAATCCTTTTTTGTTGCCGAGTTGGCTAATGTTTTCCTTGCCAAGCAAATGAAAACATGCCTGTGTCGGCCGAATCACAATTTTGGTTCAGCTGGAACGAAAAAACCGAGACGATAAACAATGAAATTACTGCGGCAACACCGAACAAAATAGAATCCTCAACCGTTAAAAATTAGTATCGGCCAGCTTTCTTAAAAGTAATTGCGCAATGTCGGCTGAAAAATATCAGTCGCGGATTTAAACGGCCGATGTCGGCTATTGTATCTTCTACTCAATCCCTGAATAATATTTGGATGATGTCTATTAGGAAATGTTCGATCGGTGTCATCCGGTGATGCTTCTTTTTTAAACCTTGATCGGACATGTTTCCTGGCCGACGTCGGCTAACATTTTTTTCGATCAGTATAGGTGAATCCTTTTTTGTTGCCGAGTTGGCTAATGTTTTCCTTGCCAAGCAAATTAAAACATGCCTGTGTCGGCCGAATCACAATTTCGGTTCAGCTGGAACGAAAAAACGTAGCCGACAAACATTGAAATTTCTACGGCAACACCGAAAATAATAGAATCCTTTACCGTTAAAAATACTATCGGCCAGCGTTCGTAAAAGTAATTGCGCAATGTCGGCTGAAAAATATCTGTCACGGCTTTAAACGGCCGATGTCGGCTATTGTATCTTCTACCCAATCCCTGAATAATATTTGGATGATGTCTATTAGGAAATGTTCGATCGGCGTCATCCGGTGATGCTTCTTTTTTAAACCTTGATCGGACATTTTTCCTGGCCGACGTCGGCTAACATTTTTTACGATCAGTATCGGTGAATCATGTTTTTTTGTCGAGTTCGCTAATGTTTTCCTTGCAAGGCAAATGAAAACATGCCGGTGTCAGCCGAATCACAATTTCGGTTCAGCTGGAACGAAAAAACGTAGCCGACAAACATTGAAATTTCTACGGCAACACCGAACAAAATAGAATCCTCTACCGTTAAAAAATAGTATCGGCCGGCGTTCGTAAAAGTAATTGCGCAATGTCGGCTGAAAAATATCTGTCACAGCTTTAAACGGCCGATGTCGGCTATTGTATCTTCTACCCAATCCCTGAATAATATTTGGATGATGTCTATTAGGAAATGTTTGATCGGCGTCATCCGGTGATGCTTCTTTTTTAAACCTTGATCGGACATTTTTCCTGGCCGACGTCGGCTAACATTATTTACGATCAGTATCGGTGAATAATGTTTTTTTGCCGAGTTGGCTAATGTTTTCCTTGCAAGGCAAATGAAAACATGCCGGTGTCGGCCGAATCACAATTTCGGTTGAGCTGGAACGAAAAAACCTAGACAACAAACATTGAAATTTCTAAGGCAACACCGAACAAAATAGAATCCTCTACCGTTAAAAAATAGTATCGGCCGGCGTTCGTAAAAGTAATTGCGCAATGTTGGATGAAAAATGTCAGTCGCGGCTTTACAACGGCCGATGTCGGCTAATCTATCATCTATTCAATCCCTGAATAATATTTGGATGATGTCTATTAGGAAATGTTCGATCGGCGTCATCCGGTGATGCTTCTTTTTTAAACCTTGATCGGACATGTTTCCTGGCCGACGTCAGCTAACATTTTTTTCGATCAGTATAGGTGAATCCTTTTTTGTTGCCGAGTTGGCTAATGTTTTCCTTGCCAAGCAAATGAAAACATGCCTGTGTCGGCCGAATCACAATTTCGGTTCAGCTGGAACGAAAAAACCGAGACGATAAATAATGAAATTTCTACGGCAACACCGAACAAAATAGAATCCTCAACCGTTAAAAATTAGTATCGACCAGCTTTCTTAAAAGTAATTGCGCAATGTCGGCTGAAAAATATCAGTCGCGGATTTAAACGGCCGATGTCGGCTATTGTATCTTCTACTCAATCCCTGAATAATATTTGGATGATGTCTATTAGGAAATGTTCGATCGGTGTCATCCGCTGATGCTTCTTTATTAAACCTTGATCGGACATGTTTCTGGCCGACGTCGGCTAACATTTTTTTCGATCAGTATAGGTGAATCCTTTTTTGTTGCCGAGTTGGCTAATGTTTTCCTTGCCAAGCAAATGAAAACATGCCTGTGTCGGCCGAATCACAATTTCGGTTCAGCTGGAACGAAAAAACCGAGACGATAAACAATGAAATTTCTGCGGCAACACCGAACAAAATAGAATCCTCAACCGTTCAAAATTAGTATCGGCCAGCTTTCTTAAAAGTAATTGCGCAATGTCGGCTGAAAAATATCAGTCGCGGATTTAAACGGCCGATGTCGGCTATTGTATCTTCTACTCAATCCCTGAATAATATTTGGATGATGTCTATTAGGAAATGTTCGATCGGTGTCATCCGCTGATGCTTCTTTTTTAAACCTTGATCGGACATGTTTCCTGGCCGACGTCGGCTAACATTTTTTTCGATCAGTATAGGTGAATCCTTTTTTGTTGCCGAGTTGGCTAATGTTTTCCTTGCCAAGCAAATTAAAACATGCCTGTGTCGGCCGAATCACAATTTCGGTTCAGCTGGAACGAAAAAACGTAGCCGACAAACATTGAAATTTCTACGGCAACACCGAACAAAATAGAATCCTCTATCGTTAAAAAATACTATCGGCCAGCGTTCGTAAAAGTAATTGCACAATGTCGGTTGAAAAATATCTGTCACAGCTTTAAACGGCCGATGTCGGCTATTGTATCTTCTACCCAATCCCTGAATAATATTTGGATGATGTCTATTAGGAAATGTTCGATCGGCGTCATCCGGTGATGCTTCTTTTTTAAACCTTGATCGGACATTTTTCCTGGCCGACGTCGGCTAACATTTTTTACGATCAGTATCGGTGAATCATGTTTTTTTGTCGAGTTGGCTAATGTTTTCCTTGCAAGGCAAATGAAAACATGCCGGTGTCGGCCGAATCACAATTTCGGTTCAGCTGGAACGAAAAAACGTAGCCGACAAACATTGAAATTTCTACGGCAACACCGAACAAAATAGAATCCTCTACCGTTAAAAAATAGTATCGGCCGGCGTTCGTAAAAGTAATTGCGCAATGTCGGATGAAAAATATCAGTCGCGGCTTTACAACGACCGATGTCGGCTATTGTATCATCTATTCAATCCCTGAATAATATTCGGATGATGTCTGTTAGGAAATGTTCGATCGGCGTCATCCGGTGATGCTTCTTTTTTAAACCTGGATCGGACATGTTTCCTGGCCGACGTCGGCTAACATTTTTTTCGATCAGTATAGGTGAATCCTTTTTTGTTGCCGAGTTGGCTAATGTTTTCCTAGCCAAGCAAATGAAAACATGTCTGTGTCGGCCGAATCACAATTTCGGTTCAGCTGGAACGAAAAAACCTAGACGACAAACATTGAAATTTCTACGGCAACACCGAACAAAATAGAATCCTCTACCGTTAAAAAATAGTATCGGCCGGCGTTCGTAAAAGTAATTGCGCAATGTCGGATGAAAAATATCAGTCGCGGCTTTACAACGGCCGATGTCGGCTATTGTATCTTCTTCTCAATCCCTGAATAATATTCGGATGATGTCTATTAGGAAATGTTCGATCGGCGTCATCCGGTGATGCTTCTTTTTTAAACCTTGATCGGACATGTTTCCTGGCTGACGTCGGCTAACATTTTTTTCGATCAATATCGGTGAATTCTGTTTTGTTGCCGAGTTGGCTAATGTTTTCCTTGCCAAGCAAATGAAAACATGCCGGTGTCGGCCGAATCACAATTTCGGTTCAGCTGGAACGAAAAAACCGAGACGATAAACAATGAAATTTCTAGGGCAACACCGAACAAAATAGAATCCTCTACCGTTAAAAAATAGTATCGGCCAGCTTTCTTAAAAGTAATTGCGCAATGTCGACTGAAAAATATCAGTCGCGGCTTTAAACGGCCGATGTCGGCTATTGTATCATCTATTCAATCCCTGAATAATATTTGGATGATGTCTATTAGGAACTGTTCGATCGGCGTCATCCGGTGACGCTTCTTTTTTAAACCTTGATCGGACATGTTTCCTGGCCGACGTCGGTTAACATTTTTTTTGATCAGTATCGGTGAATCCTGTTTTGTTGCCGAGTTGGCTAATGTTTTCCTTGCCAAGCAAATGAAAACATGCCGGTGTCAGCCGAATCACAATTTCGGTTCAGCTGGAACGAAAAAACCTAGACGACAAACATTGAAATTTCTACGGCAACACCTAACAAAATAGAATCCTCTACCGTTAAAAAATAGTATCGGCCGGCGTTCGTAAAAGTAATTGCGCAATGTTGGATGAAAAATATCAGTGGCGGCTTTACAACGGCCGATGTCGGCTATTGTATCTTCTACTCAATCCCTGAATAATATTCGGATGATGTCTATTAGGAAATGTTCGATCGGCGTCATCCGGTGATGCTTCTTTTTTAAACCTTGATCGGACATGTTTCCTGGCCGACGTCGGCTAACATTTTTTTCGATCAGTATCGGTGAATCCTGTTTTGTTGCCGAGTTGGCTAATGTTTTCCTTGCAGAGCAAATGAAAACATGCCAGTGTCGGCCGAATCACAATTTCGGTTCAGCTGGAACGAAAAAAGGTAGCCGACAAACATTGAAATTTCTACGGCAACACCGAACAAAATAGAATCCTCGACCGTTAAAAAATAGTATCGGCCTGCGTTCGTAAAAGAAATTGCACAATGTCGGCAGAAAAATATCAGTCGCGGCTTTACAACGGTCGATGTCGGCTATTGTATCATCTATTCAATCCCTGAATAATATTTGGATGATGTCTATTAGGAAATGTTCGATTGGCGTCATCCGATGATGCTTCTTTTTTAAACCTTGATCAGACATGTTTCCTGGCCGACGTCGGCTAACATTTTTTTCGATCAGTATAGGTGAATCCTTTTTTGTTGCCGAGTTGGCTAAGGTTTTCCTTGCCAAGCAAAAGAAAACATGCCTGTGTCGGCTGAATCACAATTTCGGTTCAGCTGGAACGAAAATACCTAGACAACAAGCATTGAAATTTCTACGGCAACACCTAACAAAATAGAATCCTCTACCGTTAAAATATAGTATCGGCCGGCGTTCGTAAAAGTAATTGCGCAATGTCGGATGAAAAATATCAGTCGCGGCTTTACAACGGCCGATGTCGGCTAACATTTTTTTCGATCAGTATTGGTGAATCCTGTTTTGTTGCCGAGTTGGCTAATGTTTTCCTTGCAAAGCAAATGATAACATTCCAGTGTCGGCCGAATCACAATTTCGGTTCAGCTGGAACGAAAAAACCTAGACGACAAACATTGAAATTTTTACGGCAACACCGAACAAAATAGAATCCTCTACCGTTAAAAAATAGTATCGGCCAGCGTTCGTTAAAGTAATTGCACAATGTCGGCAGAAAAATATCAGTCGCGGCTTTACAACGGCCGATGTCGGCTATTGTATCATCTATTCAATCCCTGAATAATATTTGGATGATGTCTATTAGGAAATGTTCGATCGGCGTCATCCGGTGATGCTTCTTTTTTAAACCTTGATCGGACATGTTTCCTGGCCGACGTCAGCTAACATATTTTTCGATCAGTATAGGTGAATCCTTTTTTGTTGCCGAGTTGGCTAATGTTTTCCTTGCCAAGCAAATGAAAACATGCATGTGTCGGCCGAATCACAATTTCGGTTCAGCTGGAACGAAAAAACCTAGACGACAAACATTGAAATTTTTACGGCAACACCGAACAAAATAGAATCCTCTACCGTTAAAAAATAGTATCGGCCGGCGTTCGTAAAAGTAATTGCGCAATGTTGGATGAAAAATATCAGTCGCGGATTTAAACGGCCGATGTCGGCAATTGTATCTTCTACTCAATCCCTGAATAATATTCGGATGATGTCTATTAGGAAATGTTCGATCGGCGTCATCCGGTGATGCTTCTTTTTTAAACCTTGATCGGACATGTTTCCTGGCCGACGTCGGCTAACATTTTTTTCGATCAGTATAGGTGAATCCTTTTTTGTTGCCGAGTTGGCTAATGTTTTCCTTGCCAAGCAAATTAAAACATGCCTGTGTCGGCCGAATCACAATTTCGGTTCAGCTGGAACGAAAAAACGTAGCCGACAAACATTGAAATTTCTACGGCAACACCGAACAAAATAGAATCCTCTACCGTTAAAAAATAGTATCGGCCAGCGTTCGTAAAAGTAATTGCGAAATGTCGGCTGAAAAATATCTGTCACGGCTTTAAACGGCCGATGTCGGCCATTGTATCTTCTACTCAATCCCTGAATAATATTTGGATGATGTCTATTAGGAAATGTTCGATCGGCGTCATCCGATGATGCTTCTTTTTTAAACCTTGATCGGACATTTTTCCTGGCCGACGTCGGCTAACATTTTTTTCGATCAGTATCGGTGAATAATGTTTTTTTGCCGAGTTGGCTAATGTTTTCCTTGCAAGGCAAATGAAAACATGCCGGTGTCGGCCGAATCACAATTTCGGTTGAGCTGGAACGAAAAAACCTAGACGACAAACATTGAAATTTCTACGGCAACACCGAACAAAATAGAATCCTCTACCGTTAAAAAATAGTATCGGCCAGCGTTCGTTAAAGTAATTGCACAATGTCGGCAGAAAAATATCAGTTGCGGCTTTACAACGGCCGATGTCGGCTATTATATCATCTATTCAATCCCTGAATAATATTTGGATGATGTCTATTAGGAAATGTTCGATCGGCGTCATCCGGTGATGCTTCTTTTTTAAACCTTGATCGGACATGTTTCCTGGCCGACGTCGGCTAACATTTTTTTCGATCAGTATCGGTGAATCCTGTTTTGTTGCCGAGTTGGCTAATGTTTTCCTTGCCAAGCAAATGAAAACATGCCTGTGTCGACAAACATTGAAATTTCTACGGCAACACCGAACAAAATAGAATCCTCTACCGTTAAAAAATAGTATCGGCCGGCGTTCGTAAAAGCAATTGCGCAATGTCGGATGAAAAATATCAGTCGCGGCTTTACAACGGCCGATGTCGGCTATTGTATCTTCTACTCAATCCCTGAATAATATTCGGATGATGTCTATTAGGAAATCTTCGATCGGCGTCATCCGGTGATGCTTCTTTTTTAAACCTTGATCGGACATGTTTCCTGGCCGACGTCGCCTAACCTTTTTTTCGATCAGTATCGGTGAATCATGTTTTTTTGCCGAGTTGGCTAATGTTTTCGGTTCAGCTGGAACGAAAAAACCGAGACGATAAACAATGAAATTTCTACGGCAACACCGAACAAAATAGAATCCTCTACCGTTAAAAAATAGTATCGGCCAGCTTTCTTAAAAGTAATTGCGCAATGCCGGCTGAAAAATATCAGTCGCGGCTTTACAACGGCCGATGTCGGCTATTGTATCTTCTACTCAATCCCTGAATAATATTCGGATGATGTCTATTAGGAAATGTTCGATCGGCGTCATCCGGTGATGCTTCTTTTTTAAACCTTGATCGGACATGTTTCCTGGCCGACGTCGGCTAACATTTTTTTCGATCAGTATAGGTGAATCCTTTTTTGTTGCCGAGTTGGATAATGTTTTCCTTGCCAAGCAAATGAAAACATGCCTGTGTCGGCCGAATCACAATTTCGGTTCAGCTGGAACGAAAAAACGTAGCCGACAAACATTGAAATTTCTACGGCAACACCGAACAAAATAGAATCCTCTACCGTTAAAAAATAGTATCGGCCAGCGTTCGTAAAAGTAATTGCGAAATGTTGGCTGAAAAATATCTGTCACGGCTTTAAACGGCCGATGTCGGCCATTGTATCTTCTACTCAATCCCTGAATAATATTTGGATGATGTCTATTAGGAAATGTTCGATCGGCGTCATCCGATGATGCTTCTTTTTTAAACCTTGATCGGACATTTTTCCTGGCCGACGTCGGCTAACATTTTTTTCGATCAGTATCGGTGAATAATGATTTTTTGCCGAGTTGGCTAATGTTTATTTGCAAGGCAAATGTAAACATGCCGGTGTCGGCCGAATCACAATTTCGGTTGAGCTGGAACGAAAAAACCTAGACGACAAACATTGAAATTTCTACGGCAACACCGAACAAAATAGAATCCTCTACCGTTAAAAAATAGTATCGGCCAGCGTTCGTTAAAGTAATTGCACAATGTCGGCAGAAAAATATCAGTCGCGGCTTTACAACGGCCGATGTCGGCTATTGTATCATCTATTCAATCCCTGAATAATATTTGGATGATGTCTATTAGGAAATGTTCGATCGGCGTCATCCGGTGATGCTTCTTTTTGGAACCTTGATCGGACATGTTTCCTGGCCGACGTCAGCTAACATATTTTTCGATCAGTATAGGTGAATCCTTTTTTGTTGCCGAGTTGGCTAATGTTTTCCTTGCCAAGCAAATGAAAACATGCATGTGTCGGCCGAATCACAATTTCGGTTCAGCTGGAACGAAAAAACCTAGACGACAAACATTGAAATTTTTACGGCAACACCGAACAAAATAGAATCCTCTACCGTTAAAAAATAGTATCGGCCGGCGTTCGTAAAAGTAATTGCGCAATGTTGGATGAAAAATATCAGTCGCGGATTTAAACGGCCGATGTCGGCAATTGTATCTTCTACTCAATCCCTGAATAATATTCGGATGATGTCTATTAGGAAATGTTCGATCGGCGTCATCCGGTGATGCTTCTTTTTTAAACCTTGATCGGACATGTTTCCTGGCCGACGTCGGCTAACATTTTTTTCGATCAGTATAGGTGAATCCTTTTTTGTTGCCGAGTTGGCTAATGTTTTCCTTGCCAAGCAAATGAAAACTGAGGAGAATCATGAAACTGGCCAAATACAGGCTAAAGGCCCAAGTGGAGAAGGACGAAGGCCTAAGTGGAGAAGGACAAAGCCCCCGAGTGGAGAAGGATGAAGGCCCAAGTGGAGAAAGATGAAGGCCCAGAGGCAGAGGCACTATCAAGACAATTAATGTTGCTGAAGGCCCAAACTAATTTGAAGGCCCAAGTTAAATAAGTTCTTAGTTATAATTTTTATTTATTGTAGTTTTGGCCCAACCTATTTAGATGGCCCATGTCTATTTTTATCTTTTAGTTCAGATACACTATAAGTATTGGTTTTTGTTTTGAAAAAAAAAAAACTTTTGGCATTTTCATAAAATTTGGTGAGAGTTTCTCTCTGGGTTCCTTGTTGAACCAATTATCAGACTTATCAAGGTAATCCTTGTGGCGTCTACCAAGACTTATCTTCCTTCACCAGAAGTGGCGTCTACCCAGACTTATCTTCCTTCACCGGAAGTGGCGTCTACCCAGACTTATCTTCCTTCACTGGAAGTGGCGTCTACCATGACTTATCTTCCTTCACCGGAAGTGGCGTCATCCAAACCTTCGTAGCCTGTATCAAACGATCCTCCCTGTAAGATTCTTATCATCTGGTATCAGAGCTTCGGCTCTTGATACAGGTTCTATCTTATCCTATTATTTTTCTTTGTAATTTGTCCTGGTTCGTGTTTTGTCCTTGTTCTGTTATTTGTTTTTCTTGTTTGCGTCTTGTTGCGTTCTTGTTTGTGTCTTTGTTTCGTTCTTGTTCTTGTCACGTTTGTGTTCTTGTTGGTGTTCTTGTTTCTAGTGTCTTTCAGACTTTGTGTCGTAAAAAAAAAATTATTTGGGTTCTGTTTCAAGTAAAAAAAAAAGTTGCAGAAATTTTGAAGAAAAAAAAAGAGAAGAAAAGAAGAAAGAGAAAAAAGAGAAAGTGGGTGTTTGATCTTTCAACACGAAATTGAGGCAGTTAGAGGCTTTTTTTTGGCAGAAAATCGTGTGCCAAATCCCCTTATCTAGATTCTCCTCTGAATTCTGAGCGTTTTGATATATAGTGGGCCTCAAACGGACAACCGTAGCAAAAGTTATGAGCATTTGAAGTTTACTTGTCATATCTGTTATCTTATCTGTTATCCTATCTGTTATCTTATTTGTTATCATATCTGTTATCCAAATTAAATCTAATTTGTTATCCAAATCTGATCTATTATCCAAATCAAATCAAATCAATTTTTTTATCCAAATCAGATTTGTTATCCAAATCTAATCTGTTATCCAAATCAAATCCAATCTGCTATCCAAATCAAGTCCAAGTTGTTATCCCAAATCAAATCTGTTACTCTGATAATTATATTGTCTTTCCTTTTATTTTATATTACCTTGTGTGTCTAATTCGATCCATCCAGGAACTTAAGAGGGAGTGAGTGGTAAAAGGCAAGAGTGAAAACATCACACAAAAGCCTATATTGAGAGCATCAAACACGAGTGAACTACCATCAAACAGAGAAACACGTGAGTAGAGTGTGGTGAGGTCCTGAATTTTTTTTAAGTTACTGCAAAATTCTTTGTTCCTTAATCATGGCAAGAGCTGGTGACAATGGTGGTGTATATTGATACTGGACGAATCTCAACGCTTATTTCTGGACGCGTGGACTACACAAATGCAACGTTTGTTGAACCGTAACAAAGAAAAGCCCTACAGACAAATAGCCAAATCTTCCTCATTTACTCTTAAACCTCTATCCCCTAGAGAAGTGTGTGATGACCAAATCAGAATGGAAGAAAAGAGAGAACAAGAGAAAGAAAATAGTGAGGCACTACAAAGGAATATGAAAAAGAAGAGTGATACACCCGAGGAAAAGAGTGATACACATGAGAGAAAAATTAATTATTTTGCAGAGGCGAGTGAAGTGACGAAAGTGTTACCTGCTCATGAACCACTCAATCTACAGTATTGCAAAGACAGTAAAATTTCTACTGATAATTCTAATGAGTTTACTATTTCTATTTCTCCTAGTGTTCAACCATTATTGCAGGAATTTAAAAATGTCTTTCCTAAGGAGATTCCTCATGGACTACCACCTTCAAGAGGCATAGAACATCAAGTTGATCTCCTCCCCGGAGCTTCATTGCCTAACAGGCCAACTTACAAAAGCAATCCCCAAGACACTCAACGTAAGGATGCACATGCCAAAGTTGAGTATGTGAAAACATTGTATGACCAAGTAAAGGTGCAAATTGCAAAGAAGAACGAAAGCTATGTCAAGCAAGCCCACAAGGAAAGGAAGGAAGTGGTACTTGAACACGGTGATGATCCTGAACATTTGAGGACAAATGTTTTCCAAGAAGGAGGGAATGATGAGAATCATGAAACTGGCCAAATACAGGCTAAAGGCCCAAGTGGAGAAGGACGAAGGCCTAAGTGGAGAAGGACAAAGCCCCCGAGTGGAGAAGGATGAAGGCCCAAGTGGAGAAAGATGAAGGCCCAGAGGCAGAGGCACTATCAAGACAATTAATGTTGCTGAAGGCCCAAACTAATTTGAAGGCCCAAGTTAAATATGTTTTTAGTTATAATTTTTATTTATTGTAGTTTTGGCCCAACCTATTTAGAAGGCCCATGTCTATTTTTATCTTTTAGTTCAGATACACTATAAGTATTGGTTTTTGTTTTGAAAAAAAAAAAAAACTTTTGGCATTTTCATAAAATTTGGTGAGAGTTTCTCTCTGGGTTCCTTGTTGAACCAATTATCAGACTTATCAAGGTAATCCTTGTGGTGTCTACCAAGACTTATCTTCCTTCACCGGAAGTGGCGTCTACCCAGACTTATCTTCCTTCACCGGAAGTGGCGTCTACCCAGACTTATCTTCCTTCACTGGAAGTGGCGTCTACCATGACTTATCTTCCTTCACCGGAAGTGGCGTCATCCAAACCTTCGTAGCCATTATCAAACGATCCTCCCTGTAAGATTCTTATCAAAAACATTCCTGTGTCGGCCGAATCACAATTTCGGTTCAGCTGGAACGAAAAAACCGAAACGATAAACAATGAAATTTCTACAGCAACACCGAACAAAATAGAATCCTCTACCGTTAAAAAATAGTATCGGCCAGCTTTCTTAAAAGTAATTGCGCAATGTCGGCTGAAAAATATCAGTCGCGGCTTTACAACGGCCGATGTCGGCTATTGTATCTTCTACTCAATCCCTGAATAATATTCGGATGATGTCTATTAGGAAATGTTCGATCGGCGTCATCCGGTGATGCTTCTTTTTTAAACCTTGATCGGACATGTTTCCTGGCCGACGTCGGCTAACATTTTTTTCGATCAGTATAGGTGAATCCTTTTTTGTTGCCGAGTTGGATAATGTTTTCCTTGCCAAGCAAATGAAAACATGCCTGTGTCGGCCGAATCACAATTTCGGTTCAGCTGGAACGAAAAAACGTAGCCGACAAACATTGAGATTTCTACGACAACACCGAACAAAATAGAATCCTCTACCGTTAAAAAATAGTATCGGCCAGCTTTCTTAAAAGTAATTGCGCAATGTCGGCTGAAAAATATCAGTCGCGGCTTTACAACGGCCGATGTCGGCTATTGTATCATCTATTCAATCCCTGAATAATATTTGGATGATGTCTATTAGGAAATGTTCGATCGGCGTCATCCGGTGATGCTTCTTTTTTAAACCTTGATCGGACATGTTTCCTGGCCAACGTCGGCTAACATTTTTTTCAATCAGTATCGGTGAATCCTGTTTTGTTGCCGAGTTGGCTAATGTTTTCCTTGCCAAGCAAATGAAAACATGCCTGTGTCGACAAACATTGAAATTTCTACGGCAACACCGAACAAAATAGAATCCTCTACCGTTAAAAAATAGTATCGGCCGGCGTTCGTAAAAGTAATTGCGCAATGTCGGATGAAAAATATCAGTCGCGGCTTTACAACGGCCGATGTTGGCTATTGTATCTTCTACTCAATCCCTGAATAATATTCGGATGATGTCTATTAGGAAATCTTCGATCAGCGTCATCCGGTGATGCTTCTTTTTTAAACCTTGATTGGACATGTTTCCTGGCCGACGTCGGCTAACCTTTTTTTCGATCAGTATCGGTGAATCATGTTTTTTTGCCGAGTTGGCTAATGTTTTCCTTGCAAGGCAAATGAAAACATGCCGGTGTCGGCCGAATCACAATTTCGGTTCAGCTGGAACGAAAAAACGTAGCCGACAAACATTGAAATTTCTACGGCAACACCGAACAAAATAGAATCCTCTACCGTTAAAAAATAGTATCGGCCAGAGTTCGTTAAAGTAATTGCACAATGTCGGCAGAAAAATATCAGTCGCGGCTTTACAACGGCCGATGTCGGCTATTGTATCATCTATTCAATCCCTGAATAATATTTGGATGATGTCTATTAGGAAATGTTCGATCGGCGTCATCCGGTGATGCTTCTTTTTGGAACCTTGATCGGACATGTTTCCTGGCCGACGTCAGCTAACATTTTTTTCGATCAGTATAGGTGAATCCTTTTTTGTTGCCGAGTTGGCTAATGTTTTCCTTGCCAAGCAAATGAAAACATGCATGTGTCGGCCGAATCACAATTTCGGTTCAGCTGGAACGAAAAAACCTAGACGACAAACATTGAAATTTTTACGGCAACACCGAACAAAATAGAATCCTCTACCGTTAAAAAATAGTATCGGCCGGCGTTCGTAAAAGTAATTGCGCAATGTCGGATGAAAAATATCAGTCGCGGCTTTACAACGGCCGATGTCGGCAATTGTATCTTCTACTCAATCCCTGAATAATATTCGGATGATGTCTATTAGGAAATGTTCGATCGGCGTCATCCGGTGATGCTTCTTTTTTAAACCTTGATCGGACATGTTTCCTGGCCGACGTCGGCTAACATTTTTTTCGATCAGTATAGGTGAATCCTTTTTTGTTGCCGAGTTGGCTAATTTTTTCCTTGCCAAGCAAATGAAAACATTCCTGTGTCGGCCGAATCACAATTTCGGTTCAGCTGGAACGAAAAAACCGAAACGATAAACAATGAAATTTCTACAGCAACACCGAACAAAATAGAATCCTCTACCGTTAAAAAATAGTATCGGCCAGCTTTCTTAAAAGTAATTGCGCAATGTCGGCTGAAAAATATCAGTCGCGGCTTTACAACGGCCGATGTCGGCTATTGTATCTTCTACTCAATCCCTGAATAATATTCGGATGATGTCTATTAGGAAATGTTCGATCGGCGTCATCCGGTGATGCTTCTTTTTTAAACCTTGATCGGACATGTTTCCTGGCCGACGTCGGCTAACATTTTTTTCGATCAGTATAGGTGAATCCTTTTTTGTTGCCGAGTTGGATAATGTTTTCCTTGCCAAGCAAATGAAAACATGCCTGTGTCGGCCGAATCACAATTTCGGTTCAGCTGGAACGAAAAAACGTAGCCGACAAACATTAAAATTTCTACGGCAACACCGAACAAAATAGAATCCTCTACCGTTAAAAAATAGTATCGGCCAGCGTTCGTAAAAGTAATTGCGAAATGTCGGCTGAAAAATATCTGTCACGGCTTTAAACGGCCGATGTCGGCCATTGTATCTTCTACTCAATCCTTGAATAATATTCGGATGATGTCTATTAGGAAATGTTCGATCGGCGTCATCCGATGATGCTTCTTTTTTAAACCTTGATCGGACATTTTTCCTGGCCGACGTCGGCTAACATTTTTTTCGATCAGTATCGGTGAATAATGTTTTTTTGCCGAGTTGGCTAATGTTTTCCTTGCAAGGCAAATGAAAACATGCCGGTGTCGGCCGAATCACAATTTCGGTTGAGCTGGAACGAAAAAACCTAGACGACAAACATTGAAATTTCTACGGCAACACCGAACAAAATAGAATCCTCTACCGTTAAAAAATAGTATCGGCCAGCGTTCGTTAAAGTAATTGCACAATGTCGGCAGAAAAATATCAGTCGCGGCTTTACAACGGCCGATGTCGGCTATTGTATCATCTATTCAATCCCTGAATAATATTTGGATGATGTCTATTAGGAAATGTTCGATCGGCGTCATCCGGTGATGCTTCTTTTTTAAACCTTGATCGGACATGTTTCCTGGCCGACGTCGGCTAACATTTTTTTCGATCAGTATCGGTGAATCCTGTTTTGTTGCCGAGTTGGCTAATGTTTTCCTTGCCAAGCAAATGAAAACATGCCTGTGTCGACAAACATTGAAATTTCTACGCCAACACCGAACAAAATAGAATCCTCTACCGTTAAAAAATAGTATCGGCCGGCGTTCGTAAAAGTAATTGCGCAATGTCGGATGAAAAATATCAGTCGCGGCTTTACAACGGCCGATGTCGGCTATTGTATCTTCTACTCAATCCCTGAATAATATTCGGATGATGTCTATTAGGAAATCTTCGATCGGCGTCATCCGGTGATGCTTCTTTTTTAAACCTTGATCGGACATGTTTCCTGGCCGACGTCGGCTAACCTTTTTTTCGATCAGTATCGGTGAATCATGTTTTTTTGCCGAGTTGGCTAATGTTTTCCTTGCAAGGCAAATGAAAACATGCCGGTGTCGGCCGAATCACAATTTCGGTTCAGCTGGAACGAAAAAACCGAGACGATAAACAATGAAATTTCTACGGCAACACCGAACAAAATAGAATCCTCTACCGTTAAAAAATAGTATCGGCCAGCTTTCTTAAAAGTAATTGTGCAATGCCGGCAGAAAAATATCAGTTGTGGCTTTACAACGGCCGATGTCGGCTATTGTATCTTCTACTCAATCCCTGAATAATATTCGGATGATGTCTATTAGGAAATGTTCGATCGGCGTCATCCGGTGATGCTTCTTTTTTAAACCTTGATCGGACATGTTTCCTGGCCGACGTCGGCTAACATTTTTTTCGATCAGTATAGGTGAATCCTTTTTTGTTGCCTAGTTGGATAATGTTTTCCTTGCCAAGCAAATGAAAACATGCCTGTGTCGGCCGAATCACAATTTCGGTTCAGCTGGAACGAAAAAACGTAGCCGACAAACATTGAAATTTCTACGGCAACACCGAACAAAATAGAATCCTCTACCGTTAAAAAATAGTATCGGCCAGCGTTCGTAAAAGTAATTGCGAAATGTCGGCTGAAAAATATCTGTCACGGCTTTAAACGGCCGATGTCGGCCATTGTATCTTCTACTCAATCCCTGAATAATATTCGGATGATGTCTATTAGGAAATCTTCGATCGGCGTCATCCGGTGATGCTTCTTTTTTAAACCTTGATCGGACATGTTTCCTGGCCGACGTCGGCTAACCTTTTTTTCGATCAGTATCGGTGAATCATGTTTTTTTGCCGAGTTGGCTAATGTTTTCCTTGCAAGGCAAATGAAAACATGCCGGTGTCGGCCGAATCACAATTTCGGTTCAGCTGGAACGAAAAAACCTAGACGATAAACAATGAAATTTCAACGGCAACACCGAACAAAATAGAATCCTCTACCGTTAAAAAATAGTATCGGCCAGCTTTCTTAAAAGTAATTGCGCAATGCCGGCTGAAAAATATCAGTCGCGGCTTTACAACGTTCGATGTCGGCTATTGTATCTCCTACTCAATCCCTGAATAATATTCGGATGATGTCTATTAGGAAATGTTCGATCGGCGTCATCCGGTGATGCTTCATTTTTAAACCTTGATCGGACATGTTTCCTGGCCGACGTCAGCTAACATTTTTTTCGATCAGTATCGATGAATCCTGTTTTGTTGCCGAGTTGGCTAATGTTTTCCTTGCCAAGCAAATGAAAACATGCCAGTGTCGGCCGAATCACAATTTCGGTTCAGCTGGAACGAAAAAACGTAGCCGACAAACAATGAAATTTCTACGGCAACACCGAACAAAATAGAATCCTCTACCGTTAAAAAATAGTATCGGCCACCGTTCGTAAAAGTAATTGCGAAATGTCGGCTGAAAAATATCTTTCACGGCTTTAAACGGCCGATGTCGGCCATTGTATCTTCTACTCAATCCCTGAATAATATTTGGATGATGTCTATTAGGAAATGTTCGATCGGCGTCATCCGATGATGCTTCTTTTTTAAACCTTGATCGGACATTTTTCCTGGCCGACGTCGGCTAACATTTTTTTCGATCAGTATCGGTGAATAATGTTTTTTTGCCGAGTTGGCTAATGTTTTCCTTGCAAGGCAAATGTAAACATGCCGGTGTCGGCCGAATCACAATTTCGGTTGAGCTGGAACGAAAAAACCTAGACGACAAACATTGAAATTTCTACGGCAACACCGAACAAAATAGAATCCTCTACCGTTAAAAAATAGTATCGGCCAGCGTTCGTAAAAGTAATTGCACAATGTCGGCAGAAAAATATCAGTCGCGGCTTTACAACGGCCGATGTCGGCTATTGTATCATCTATTCAATCCCTGAATAATATTTGGCTGATGTCTATTAGGAAATGTTCGATCGGCGTCATCCGTGATGAGAATCATGAAACAGGCCAAATACAGTCTAAAGGCCCAAGTGGAGAAGGACGAAGGCCCAAGTGGAGAAGGACAAAGCCCCCGAGTGGAGAAGGATGAAGGCCCAAGTGGAGAAGGATGAAGGCCCAGAGGCAGAGACACTATCAAGACTATTAATTGATGCTGAAGGCCAAGATTAATTTGAAGGCCCATAATAAATATGTTCTATTTAGTTATAATTTTTATTTATTGTAATTTTGGCCCAAACTGTTTAGAAGGCCCATGTCTATTTTTATCTTTTTGTTTAGCTACACTATAAGTATGGGTTTTTGTTTTGAATAAAAAAAAACTTTTGGCATTTTGATAAAATTGGGTGAGAGTTTCTCTCTGGGTTCCTTGTTGAACCAATATCAGACTTATCAAGGTAATCCTTGTGGCGTCTACCCTGACTTATCTTCCTTCACTGGAAGTGGCGTCTACCCAGACTTATCTTCCTTCACTGGAAGTGGCGTCTACCCAGACTTCTCTTCCTTCACCGGAAGTGGCGTCTACCCTGACTTATCTTCCTTCACCGGAAGTGGCGTCATCCAAATCTTCGTAGCCTGTATCAAACGATCCGCCCCGTAAGATTCACATCATCTGGTATCAGAGCTTCGGCTCTTGATACAGGTTCTATCCTATCCTATCCTATCCTATTTTTTTTCTTCGTAATTTGTCTAGGTTTGTGTTTTTGTCCTTGTTCTGTTATTTGCGTTCTTGTTCTTGTTCTTGTTCTTGTCACGTTCTTGTTCTTGTTTCTTGTGTCTTTCAAACTTTGTGTCAAAAAAAAAAAAAATTGTTTGAGTTCTTGTTTCTTGTTCTTGTGCCTATCAACAAAAAAAAAATAGAGAGAAAAAAAAAGAAACGAAAAAAAAAGAAAGAAAGAAAGAGAAAGAAAGAAAGAAAAAAAAAGGAAACAGTTGCAAAAAAAAAAAAAAAGTTGCAAAAATTTTGAAAAAAAAAAAAAGTGGGTGTTTGATCTTTGAACACGAAATTGAGGCATTTAGAGGTGTTTTTTTTTTAAAGAAAATCGTGGAACAAATCCCCTTATCTAGATTCTCCTCTGAATTCTGAGCGTTTTGATATATAGTGGGCCTCAAACAGACAATCGTAGGAAAAGTTATGAGCATTTGAATTTTAGTTGTCATATCTGTTATCTTATCTGTTATCCTATCTGTTATCTTATTTGTTATCATATCTGTTATCCAAATTAAATCTAATTTGTTATCCCAAATCTGATCTATTATCCAAATCAAATCAAATCAAAAAAAAATTATCCAAATCAGATTTGTTATCCAAATCTAATCTGTTATCCAAATCAAATCCAATCTGCTATCCAAATCAAGTCCAAGTTGTTATCCCAAATCAAATCTGTTACTCTGATAATTCTATTGTCTTTCCTTTTATTTTATATTACCTTGTGTGTCTAATTCGGTCTATCCAGGAACTTAAGAGGGAGTGAGTGGTAAAAGGCAAGAGTGAAAACATCACACAAAAGCCTATATTGAGAGCATCAAACACGAGTGAACTACCATTAAAGAGAGAAACACGTGAGTAGAGTGTGGTGAGGTCCTGAATTTTTTTTTAATTTACTGCAAAATTCTTTGTTCCTTAATCATGGCAAGAGCTGGTGACAATGGTGGTGTATATCATCAACTGGATGAATCTCAACGCTTATTTCTGGACGCGTGGACTACACAAATGCAACGTTTGTTGACCAAATCTTCCTTGTTTACTCTTAAACCTCTATCCCCTAGAGAAGTGTGTGATGACCAAATCAGAATGAGAGAAAAGAGAGAACAAGAGACAGAAAATAGTGAGGCTCCACAAAGGAATATGAAAAAGAAGAGTGATACACCCGAGGAAAAGAGTGATACACAAAAGAGAGAGAGTGATAATTCTAATCAGTTAACTATTTATGTTTCTCCTAGTGTTCAACCCTTATTGCAGGAATTTAAAGATGTCTTTTCCAAGGAGATTCCTCATGGACTGCCACCTTCAAGAAGCATAGAACATCAAGTTGATCTCCTTCTAGAAGCTTCATTGCCTAACAAGCCAACTTACAACAGCAAGCCCCAAGAGACTCAGCATAAGGATGCACAGACCAAAGTTGCGTATGTAAAAAAATTGTATGACCAAGTGAAGGTGCAAATTGCAAAGAAGAATGAAAGCTATGCCAAGCAAGCCCAAAAGAAAAGGAAGGAAGTGGTACTTGAACCCGGTGATGATCTTGGACATTTGAGGACAAATGTTTTCCAAGAAGGAGGGAATGATGAGAATCATGAAACAGGCCAAATACAGTCTAAAGGCCCAAGTGGAGAAGGACGAAGGCCCAAGTGGAGAAGGACAAAGCCCCCGAGTGGAGAAGGATGAAGGCCCAAGTGGAGAAGGATGAAGGCCCAGAGGCAGAGACACTATCAAGACTATTAATTGATGCTGAAGGCCAAGATTAATTTGAAGGCCCATAATAAATATGTTCTATTTAGTTATAATTTTTATTTATTGTAATTTTGGCCCAAACTGTTTAGAAGGCCCATGTCTATTTTTATCTTTTTGTTTAGCTACACTATAAGTATGGGTTTTTGTTTTGAATAAAAAAAAACTTTTGGCATTTTGATAAAATTGGGTGAGAGTTTCTCTCTGGGTTCCTTGTTGAACCAATATCAGACTTATCAAGGTAATCCTTGTGGCGTCTACCCTGACTTATCTTCCTTCACTGGAAGTGGCGTCTACCCAGACTTATCTTCCTTCACTGGAAGTGGCGTCTACCCAGACTTATCTTCCTTCACCGGAAGTGGCGTCTACCCAGACTTATCTTCCTTCACCGGAAGTGGCGTCTACCCTGACTTATCTTCCTTCACCGGAAGTGGCGTCATCCAAATCTTCGTAGCCTGTATCAAACGATCCGCCCCGTAAGATTCACATCAATCCGGTGATGCTTCTTTTTTAAACCTTGATCGGACATGTTTCCTGGCCGACGTCGGCTAACATTTTTTTCGATCAGTATCGGTGAATCCTGTTTTGTTGCCGAGTTGGCTAATGTTTTCCTTGCCAAGCAAATGAAAACATGCCTGTGTCGACAAACATTGAAATTTCTACGGCAACACCGAACAAAATAGAATCCTCTACCGTTAAAAAATAGTATCAGCCAGCTTTCTTAAAAGTAATTGCGCAATGTCGGATGAAAAATATCAGTCGCGGCTTTACAACGGCCGATGTCGGCTATTGTATCTTCTACTCAATCCCTGAATAATATTTGCATGATGTCTATTAGGAAATGTTCGATCGGCGTCATCCGATGATGCTTCTTTTTTAAACCTTGATCGGACATGTTTCCTGGCCGACATCGGCTAACCTTTTTTTCGATCAGTATCGGTGAATCATGTTTTTTTGCCGAGTTGGCTAATGTTTTCCTTGCAAGGGAAATGAAAACATGCTGGTGTCGTCCGAATCACAATTTCGGTTGAGCTGGAACGAAAAAACCTAGACGACAAACATTGAAATTTCTACGGCAACACCCAACAAAATAGAATCCTCTACCGTTAAAAAATAGTATCGGCCAGCGTTAGTAAAAGTAATTGCGCAATGTCGGATGAAAAATATCAATCGCGGCTTTACAACGGCCGTTGTCGGCTATTGTATCTTCTACTCAATCCCTGAATAATATTCGGATGATGTCTATTAGGAAATGTTCGATCGGCGTCATCCGGTGATGCTTCTTTTTTAAACCTTGATCGGACATGTTTCCTGGCCGACGTCGGCTAACATTGTTTTCGATCAGTATAGGTGAATCCTTTTTTGTTGCCGAGTTGGCTAATGTTTTCCTTGCCAAGCAAATGAAAACATGCCTGTGTCGGCCGAATCACAATTTCGGTTCAGCTGGAACGAAAAAACCGAGGCGATAAACAATGAAATTTCTACGGCAACACCGAACAAAATAGAATCCTCAACCGTTAAAAATTAGTATCGGCCAGCTTTCTTAAAAGTAATTGCGCAATGTCGGCTGAAAAATATCAGTCGCGGATTTAAACGGCCGATGTCGGCTATTGTATCTTCTACTCAATCCCTGAATAATATTTGGATGATGTCTATTAGGAAATGTTCGATTGGCGTCATCCGGTGATGCTTCATATTTAAACCTTGATTGTACATGTTTCCTGGCCGACGTCGGCTAACATTTTTTTCGATCAGTATAGGTGAATCCTTTTTTGTTGCCTAGTTGGATAATGTTTTCCTTGCCAAGCAAATCAAAGCATGCCGGTGTCGGCCGAATCACAATTTCGGTTGAGCTGGAACAAAAAAACCTAGACGAGAAACGTTGAAATTTCTACGGCAACACTGAACAAAATAGAATCCTCTACCGATAAAAACTAGTATCGGCCAGCGTTCGTAAAAGTAATTGCGCAATATCGGCTGAAAAATATCAGTCGTGGATTTACAACGGCCGATGTCGGCTATTGTATCTTCTACTCAATCCCTGAATAATATTCGGATGATGTCTATTAGGAAATGTTCGATCGGCGTCATCCGGTGATGCTTCTTTTTTAAACCTTGATCGGACATGATTCCTGGCCGACGTCGGCTAACATTTTTTTCGATCAGTATCGGTGGTGAATCCTGTTTTGTTGCCGAGTTGGCTAGTGTTTTCCTTGCCAAGCAAATGAAAACATGCCTGTGTCGGCCGAATCACAATTTCGGTTCAGCTGGAACGAAAAAACCGAGACGATAAACAATGAAATTTCTACGGCAACACCGAACAAAATAGAATCCTCTACCGTTAAAAAATAGTGATGTGAACCTTACGGGGCGGATCGTTTGATACAGGCTACGAAGGTTTGGATGACGCCACTTCCAATGAAGGAAGATAAGTCATGGTAGACGCCACTTCCAGTGAAGGAAGATAAGTCAGGGTAGACGCCACTTCCAGTGAAGGAAGATAAGTCTGGGTAGACGCCACTTCCGGTTAAGGAAGATAAGTCTGGGTAGACGCCACTTCCAATGAAGGAAGATAAGTCTGGGTAGACGCCACAAGGATTACCTTGATAAGTCTGATAATTGGTTCAACAAGGAACCCAGAGAGAAACTCTCACCAAATTTTATCAAAATGCCAAAAGTTCTTTCTATTCAAAACAAAAACCAATACTTATAGTGTATCTGAACTAAAAGATAAAAATAGACATGGGCCTTCTAAATAGTTTGGGCCAAAATTACAATAAATAAAAATTATAACTAAAAAATATATTTAACTTGGGCCTTCAGCAACAATTAATAGTCTTGATAGTGTCTCTGCCTCTGGGCCTTCATCCTTCTCCACTCGGGGGCTTTGTCCTTCTCCACTTGGGCCTTCGTCCTTCTCCACTTGGGCCTTTAGACTGTATTTGGCCTGTTTCATGATTCTCATCATTCCCTCCTTCTTGGAAAACATTTGTCCTCAAATGTCCAAGATCATCACCGGGTTCAAGTACCACTTCCTTCCTTTTCTTTTGGGCTTGCTTGGCATAGCTTTCATTCTTCTTTGCAATTTGCACCTTCACTTGGTCATACAATTTTTTTACATACGCAACTTTGGTCTGTGCATCCTTATGCTGAGTCTCTTGGGGCTTGCTGTTGTAAGTTGGCTTGTTAGGCAATGAAGCTTCTAGAAGGAGATCAACTTGATGTTCTATGCTTCTTGAAGGTGGCAGTCCATGAGGAATCTCCTTGGAAAAGACATCTTTAAATTCCTGCAATAAGGGTTGAACACTAGGAGAAACATAAATAGTTAACTGATTAGAATTATCACTCTCTCTCTTTTGTGTATCACTCTTTTCCTCGGGTGTATCACTCTTCTTTTTCATATTCCTTTGTGGAGCCTCACTATTTTCTTTCTCTTGTTCTCTCTTTTCTCTCATTCTGATTTGGTCATCACACACTTCTCTAGGGGATAGAGGTTTAAGAGTAAACAAGGAAGATTTGGTCAACAAACGTTGCATTTGTGTAGTCCACGCGTCCAGAAATAAGCGTTGAGATTCATCCAGTTGATGATATACACCACCATTGTCACCAGCTCTTGCCATGATTAAGGAACAAAGAATTTTGCAGTAAATTAAAAAAAATTCAGGACCTCACCACACTCTACTCACGTGTTTCTCTCTTTAATGGTAGTTCACTCGTGTTTGATGCTCTCAATATAGGCTTTTGTGTGATGTTTTCACTCTTGCCTTTTACCACTCACTCCCTCTTAAGTTCCTGGATAGACCGAATTAGACACACAAGGTAATATAAAATAAAAGGAAAGACAATAGAATTATCAGAGTAACAGATTTGATTTGGGATAACAACTTGGACTTGATTTGGATAGCAGATTGGATTTGATTTGGATAACAGATTAGATTTGGATAACAAATCTGATTTGGATAAATTTTTTTGATTTGATTTGAGTTGGATAATAGATCAGATTTGGGATAACAAATTAGATTTAATTTGGATAACAGATATGATAACAAATAAGATAACAGATAGGATAACAGATAAGATAACAGATATGACAACTAAACTTCAAATGCTCATAACTTTTGCTACGGTTATCCGTTTGAGGCCCACTATATATCAAAACGCTCAGAATTCAGAGGAGAATCTAGATAATGGGATTTGGTACACGATTTTCTGCCAAAAAAAAGCCTCTAACTGCCTCAATTTCGTGTTCAAAGATCAAACACCCACTTTCTCTTTTTTCTCTTTCTTCTTTTCTTCTCTTTTTTTTTTCAAAATTTCTGCAACTTTTTTTTTTTTTTTTTTTTACTTGAAACAGAACCCAAACAATTTTTTTTTGACACAAAGTCTGAAAGACACTAGAAACAAGAACAACAACAAGAACACAAACGTGACAAGAACAAGAACGAAACAAAGACACAAACAAGAACGCAACAAGACGCAAACAAGAAAAACAAATAACAGAACAAGGACAAAACACGAACCAGGACAAATTACAAAGAAAAATAATAGGATAAGATAGAACCTGTATCAAGAGCCAAAGCTCTGATACCAGATGATGTGAACCTTACGGGGCGGATCGTTTGATACAGGCTACGAAGGTTTGGATGACGCCACTTCCAATGAAGGAAGATAAGTCATGGTAGACGCCACTTCCAGTGAAGGAAGATAAGTCAGGGTAGACGCCACTTCCAGTGAAGGAAGATAAGTCTGGGTAGACGCCACTTCCGGTTAAGGAAGATAAGTCTGGGTAGACGCCACTTCCAATGAAGGAAGATAAGTCTGGGTAGACGCCACAAGGATTACCTTGATAAGTCTGATAATTGGTTCAACAAGGAACCCAGAGAGAAACTCTCACCAAATTTTATCAAAATGCCAAAAGTTCTTTCTATTCAAAACAAAAACCAATACTTATAGTGTATCTGAACTAAAAGATAAAAATAGACATGGGCCTTCTAAATAGTTTGGGCCAAAATTACAATAAATAAAAATTATAACTAAAAAATATATTTAACTTGGGCCTTCAGCAACAATTAATAGTCTTGATAGTGTCTCTGCCTCTGGGCCTTCATCCTTCTCCACTTGGGCCTTCATCCTTCTCCACTCGGGGGCTTTGTCCTTCTCCACTTGGGCCTTCGTCCTTCTCCACTTGGGCCTTTAGACTGTATTTGGCCTGTTTCATGATTCTCATCAAATAGTATCGGCCGGCGTTCGTAAAAGTAATTGCGCAATGTCGGATGAAAAATATCAATCGCGGATTTAAACGGCCGATGTCGGCTATTGTATCTTCTACTCAATCCCTGAATAATATTTGGATGATGTCTATTAGGAAATGTTCGATCGGCGTCATCCGGTGATGCTTCATATTTAAACCTTGATTGTACATGCTTCCTGGCCGACGTCGGCTAACATTTTTTTCGATCAGTATTTTGCCGAGTTGGCTAATGTTTTCCTTTCCAAGCAAATCAAAGCATGCCGGTGTCGGCCGAATCACAATTTCGGTTGAGCTGGAACAAAAAAACCTAGACGACAAACTTTGAAATTTCTACGGCAACACCGAACAAAATAGAATCCTCTACCGATAAAAACTAGTATCGGCCAGCGTTCGTAAAAGTAATTGCGCAATGTCGGCTGAAAAATATCAGTCGTGGATTTACATCGGCCGATGTCGGCTATTGTATCTTCTACTCAATCCCTGAATAATATTTGGATGATGTCTATTAGGAAATGTTCGATCGGCGTCATCCGGTGATGCTTCTTTTTTAAACCTTGATCGGACATGTTTCCTGGCCGACGTCAGCTAACATTTTTTTCGATCCATATCGGTGAATCATGTTTTTTTGCCGAGTTGGCTATTGTTTTCCTTGCCAAGCAAATGAAAACATGCCAGTGTCGGGCGAATCACAATTTCGGTTCAGCTGGAACGAAAAAACCTAGACGACAAACAATGAAATTTCTACGGCAACTCCGAACAAAATAGAATCCTCTACCATTAAAAAATAGTATCGGCCAGCATTCGTAAAAGTAATTACGCAATGTCGGCTGAAAAATATCAGTCGTCTATTACAACGGCCGATGTCGGCAATTGTATTTTTTATTCAATCCCTGAATAATATTAAGATGATGTCTACTAGGAAATGTTCGATCGGCGTTATCCGGTGATGCTTCATATTTAAACCTTGATTGGACATGTTTCCTGGCCGACGTCGGCTAACATTTTTTTCGATCAGTATTTTGCCGAGTTGGCTAATGTTTTCCTTTCCAAGCAAATCAAAGCATGCCGGTGTCGGCCGAATCACAATTTCGGTTCAGCTGGAACGAAAAAACCTAGACGAGAAACGTTGAAATTTCTACGGCAACACCGAACAAAATAGAATCCTCTACCGATAAAAACTAGTTTCGGCCAGCGTTCGTAAAAGTAATTGCGCAATATCGGCTGAAAAATATCAGTCGTGGATTTACAACGGCCGATGTCGGCTATTGTATCTTCTACTCAATCCCTGAATAATATTCGGATGATGTCTATTAGGAAATGTTCGATCGGCGTCATCCGGTGATGCTTCTTTTTTAAACCTTGATCGGACATGATTCCTGGCCGACGTCGGCTAACATTTTTTTCGATCAGTATTTTGCCGAGTTGGCTAATGTTTTCCTTGCCAAGCAAATCAAAGCATGCCGGTGTCGGCCGAATCACAATTTCGGTTGAGCTGGAACGAAAAAACCTAGACGACAAACATTGAATTTTCTACGGCAACACCGAACAAAATAGAATCCTCTACCGTTAAAAAAATAGTATCGGCCAGCGTTCGTAAAAGTAATTGCGCAATGTCGCCAGAAAAATATCAGTCGCGGCTTTACAACAGCCGATGTCGGCTATTGTATCTTCCATTCAATCCCTGAATAATATTTGGATGATGTCTATTAGGAAATGTTCGATCGGCGTCATCCGGTGATGCTTCTTTTTTAAACCTTGATCGGACATGTTTCCTGGCCGACATCGGCTAACCTTTTTTTCGATCAGTATCGGTGAATCATGTTTTTTTGCCGAGTTGGCTAATGTTTTCCTTGCAAGGGAAATGAAAACATGCCGGTGTCGTCCGAATCACAATTTCGGTTGAGCTGGAACGAAAAAACCTAGACGACAAACATTGAAATTTCTACGGCAACACCGAACAAAATAGAATCCTCTACCGTTAAAAAATAGTATCGGCCGGCGTTCGTAAAAGTAATTGCGCAATGTCGGATGAAAAATATCAGTCGCGGATTTAAACGGCCGATGTCGGCTATTGTATCTTCTACTCAATCCCTGAATAATATTCGGATGATGTCTATTAGGAAATGTTCGATCGGCGTCATCCGGTGATGCTTCTTTTTTAAACCTTGATCGGACATGATTCCTGGCCGACGTCGGCTAACATTTTTTTCGATCAGTATCGGTGGTGAATCCTGTTTTGTTGCCGAGTTGGCTAGTGTTTTCCTTGCCAAGCAAATGAAAACATGCCTGTGTCGGCCGAATCACAATTTCGGTTCAGCTGGAACGAAAAAACCGAGACGATAAACAATGAAATTTCTACGGCAACACCGAACAAAATAGAATCCTCTACCGTTAAAAAATAGTATCGGCCGGCGTTCGTAAAAGTAATTGCGCAATGTCGGATGAAAAATATCAGTCGCGGATTTAAACGGCCGATGTCGGCTATTGTATCTTCTACTCAATCCCTGAATAATATTTGGATGATGTCTATTAGGAAATGTTCGATCGGCGTCATCCGGTGATGCTTCATATTTAAACCTTGATTGTACATGCTTCCTGGCCGACGTCGGCTAACATTTTTTTCGATCAGTATTTTGCCGAGTTGGCTAATGTTTTCCTTTCCAAGCAAATCAAAGCATGCCGGTGTCGGCCGAATCACAATTTCGGTTGAGCTGGAACAAAAAAACCTAGACGAGAAACGTTGAAATTTCTACGGCAACACCGAACAAAATAGAATCCTCTACCGATAAAAACTAGTTTCGGCCAGCGTTCGTAAAAGTAATTGCGCAATATCGGCTGAAAAATATCAGTCGTGGATTTACAACGGCCGATGTCGGCTATTGTATCTTCTACTCAATCCCTGAATAATATTCGGATGATGTCTATTAGGAAATGTTCGATCAGCGTCATCCGGTGATGCTTCTTTTTTAAACCTTGATCGGACATGATTCCTGGCCGACGTCGGCTAACATTTTTTTCGATCAGTATTTTGCCGAGTTGGCTAATGTTTTCCTTGCCAAGCAAATCAAAGCATGCCGGTGTCGGCCGAATCACAATTTCGGTTGAGCTGGAACGAAAAAACCTAGACGACAAACATTGAATTTTCTACGGCAACACCGAACAAAATAGAATCCTCTACCGTTAAAAAATAGTATCGGCCGGCGTTCGTAAAAGTAATTGCGCAATGTCGGATGAAAAATATCAGTCGCGGATTTAAACGGCCGATGTCGGCTATTGTATCTTCTACTCAATCCCTGAATAATATTCGGATGATGTCTATTAGGAAATGTTCGATCGGCGTCATCCGGTGATGCTTCTTTTTTAAACCTTGATCGGACATGATTCCTGGCCGACGTCGGCTAACATTTTTTTCGATCAGTATCGGTGGTGAATCCTGTTTTGTTGCCGAGTTGGCTAGTGTTTTCCTTGCCAAGCAAATGAAAACATGCCTGTGTCGGCCGAATCACAATTTCGGTTCAGCTGGAACGAAAAAACCGAGACGATAAACAATGAAATTTCTACGGCAACACCGAACAAAATAGAATCCTCTACCGTTAAAAAATAGTATCGGCCGGCGTTCGTAAAAGTAATTGCGCAATGTCGGATGAAAAATATCAGTCGCGGATTTAAACGGCCGATGTCGGCTATTGTATCTTCTACTCAATCCCTGAATAATATTTGGATGATGTCTATTAGGAAATGTTCGATCGGCGTCATCCGGTGATGCTTCATATTTAAACCTTGATTGTACATGCTTCCTGGCCGACGTCGGCTAACATTTTTTTCGATCAGTATTTTGCCGAGTTGGCTAATGTTTTCCTTTCCAAGCAAATCAAAGCATGCCGGTGTCGGCCGAATCACAATTTCGGTTGAGCTGGAACAAAAAAACCTAGACGAGAAACGTTGAAATTTCTACGGCAACACCGAACAAAATAGAATCCTCTACCGATAAAAACTAGTTTCGGCCAGCGTTCGTAAAAGTAATTGCGCAATATCGGCTGAAAAATATCAGTCGTGGATTTACAACGGCCGATGTCGGCTATTGTATCTTCTACTCAATCCCTGAATAATATTCGGATGATGTCTATTAGGAAATGTTCGATCGGCGTCATCCGGTGATGCTTCTTTTTTAAACCTTGATCGGACATGATTCCTGGCCGACGTCGGCTAACATTTTTTTCGATCAGTATTTTGCCGAGTTGGCTAATGTTTTCCTTGCCAAGCAAATCAAAGCATGCCGGTGTCGGCCGAATCACAATTTCGGTTGAGCTGGAACGAAAAAACCTAGACGACAAACATTGAATTTTCTACGGCAACACCGAACAAAATAGAATCCTCTACCGTTAAAAAAATAGTATCGGCCAGCGTTCGTAAAAGTAATTGCGCAATGTCGCCAGAAAAATATCAGTCGCGGCTTTACAACAGCCGATGTCGGCTATTGTATCTTCCATTCAATCCCTGAATAATATTTGGATGATGTCTATTAGGAAATGTTCGATCGGCGTCATCCGGTGATGCTTCTTTTTTAAACCTTGATCGGACATGTTTCCTGGCCGACATCGGCTAACCTTTTTTTCGATCAGTATCGGTGAATCATGTTTTTTTGCCGAGTTGGCTAATGTTTTCCTTGCAAGGGAAATGAAAACATGCCGGTGTCGTCCGAATCACAATTTCGGTTGAGCTGGAACGAAAAAACCTAGACGACAAACATTGAAATTTCTACGGCAACACCGAACAAAATAGAATCCTCTACCGTTAAAAAATAGTATCGGCCGGCGTTCGTAAAAGTAATTGCGCAATGTCGGATGAAAAATATCAGTCGCGGATTTAAACGGCCGATGTCGGCTATTGTATCTTCTACTCAATCCCTGAATAATATTCGGATGATGTCTATTAGGAAATGTTCGATCGGCGTCATCCGGTGATGCTTCTTTTTTAAACCTTGATCGGACATGATTCCTGGCCGACGTCGGCTAACATTTTTTTCGATCAGTATCGGTGGTGAATCCTGTTTTGTTGCCGAGTTGGCTAGTGTTTTCCTTGCCAAGCAAATGAAAACATGCCTGTGTCGGCCGAATCACAATTTCGGTTCAGCTGGAACGAAAAAACCGAGACGATAAACAATGAAATTTCTACGGCAACACCGAACAAAATAGAATCCTCTACCGTTAAAAAATAGTATCGGCCGGCGTTCGTAAAAGTAATTGCGCAATGTCGGATGAAAAATATCAGTCGCGGATTTAAACGGCCGATGTCGGCTATTGTATCTTCTACTCAATCCCTGAATAATATTTGGATGATGTCTATTAGGAAATGTTCGATCGGCGTCATCCGGTGATGCTTCATATTTAAACCTTGATTGTACATGCTTCCTGGCCGACGTCGGCTAACATTTTTTTCGATCAGTATTTTGCCGAGTTGGCTAATGTTTTCCTTTCCAAGCAAATCAAAGCATGCCGGTGTCGGCCGAATCACAATTTCGGTTGAGCTGGAACAAAAAAACCTAGACGAGAAACGTTGAAATTTCTACGGCAACACCGAACAAAATAGAATCCTCTACCGATAAAAACTAGTTTCGGCCAGCGTTCGTAAAAGTAATTGCGCAATATCGGCTGAAAAATATCAGTCGTGGATTTACAACGGCCGATGTCGGCTATTGTATCTTCTACTCAATCCCTGAATAATATTCGGATGATGTCTATTAGGAAATGTTCGATCGGCGTCATCCGGTGATGCTTCTTTTTTAAACCTTGATCGGACATGATTCCTGGCCGACGTCGGCTAACATTTTTTTCGATCAGTATTTTGCCGAGTTGGCTAATGTTTTCCTTGCCAAGCAAATCAAAGCATGCCGGTGTCGGCCGAATCACAATTTCGGTTGAGCTGGAACGAAAAAACCTAGACGACAAACATTGAATTTTCTACGGCAACACCGAACAAAATAGAATCCTCTACCGTTAAAAAATAGTATCGGCCGGCGTTCGTAAAAGTAATTGCGCAATGTCGGATGAAAAATATCAGTCGCGGATTTAAACGGCCGATGTCGGCTATTGTATCTTCTACTCAATCCCTGAATAATATTCGGATGATGTCTATTAGGAAATGTTCGATCGGCGTCATCCGGTGATGCTTCTTTTTTAAACCTTGATCGGACATGATTCCTGGCCGACGTCGGCTAACATTTTTTTCGATCAGTATCGGTGGTGAATCCTGTTTTGTTGCCGAGTTGGCTAGTGTTTTCCTTGCCAAGCAAATGAAAACATGCCTGTGTCGGCCGAATCACAATTTCGGTTCAGCTGGAACGAAAAAACCGAGACGATAAACAATGAAATTTCTACGGCAACACCGAACAAAATAGAATCCTCTACCGTTAAAAAATAGTATCGGCCGGCGTTCGTAAAAGTAATTGCGCAATGTCGGATGAAAAATATCAGTCGCGGATTTAAACGGCCGATGTCGGCTATTGTATCTTCTACTCAATCCCTGAATAATATTTGGATGATGTCTATTAGGAAATGTTCGATCGGCGTCATCCGGTGATGCTTCATATTTAAACCTTGATTGTACATGCTTCCTGGCCGACGTCGGCTAACATTTTTTTCGATCAGTATTTTGCCGAGTTGGCTAATGTTTTCCTTTCCAAGCAAATCAAAGCATGCCGGTGTCGGCCGAATCACAATTTCGGTTGAGCTGGAACAAAAAAACCTAGACGAGAAACGTTGAAATTTCTACGGCAACACCGAACAAAATAGAATCCTCTACCGTTAAAAAATAGTATCGGCCGGCGTTCGTAAAAGTAATTGCGCAATGTCGGATGAAAAATATCAGTCGCGTATTTACAACGGCCGATATGGGCTATTGTATCTTCAATTCAATCCCTGAATAATATTTGGATGATTTCTAGTAGGAAATGTTCGATCGGCGTCATCCGGTGATGCTTCTTTTTTAAACCTTGATCGGACATATTTCCTGGCCAACGTCGGCTAACATTTTTTTATATCAGTATCGGTGAATCATGTTTTTTTGCCGAGTTTGCTAATGTTATCCTTGCCAAGCAAATGAAAACATGCCGGTGTCGGCCGAATCACAATTTCGGTTGAGCTCGAACTAAAAAAACCTAGCCGACAAACATACAAATTTTAACGGCAACACCGAACAAAATAGAATCCTCTACTGTTAAAAAATAGTTTCGGCCAGCGTTTGTAAAAGAAATTGCACAATGTCGGCGGAAAAATATCAGTCAAGGCTTTACAACGGCCGATGTCGGCTATTGTATCTTCAATTCAGTCCCTGAATAATATTTGGATGATGTCTAGTAGGAAATGTTCAATTGGCGTCATCCGGTGATGCTTCTTTCTTAAACCTTCAACGGACATGTTTCCTGGCCGACGTCGGCTAACATTTGTTTCGATCCGTATCGGTGAATCATGTTTTTTGGCCGATTTGGCTAATGTTTTCCTTGCCAAGCAAATGAAAACATGCCGGTGTCGGCGGAACTACAACTTGGGTTGAGCTCGAACGTAAAAACCTAGCCGACAAACGTTGACATTTTTATGGCAACACCGAACAAAATAGAATCCTCTACCGTTAAAAAATAGTATCGGCCAGCGTTTGTAAAAGAAATTGCGCAATGTTGGCTGAAAAATATCAGTCGCGGATTTACAACAACCGATGTCGGCTACTGTATCTTCTATTCAATCCCTGAATAATATTTGGATGATGTCTATTTGGAAATGTTCAATCGGTGTCATCCGATCATGCTTCTTTATTTAACCTTGATCGGACATGTTTCCTGGCCGATGTTAGCTAACATTTTTTTCGATCCGTATCGGTGAATCATGTTTTTTTGCCGAGTTGGCTAATGTTTTCCTTGCCAAGCAAATGTATACATGCCGGTGTCGGCGTAACCACAACTTCGGTTGAGCTCGAACGAAAAAACCTAGCCCACAAACGTTGAAATTTTTACGGCAACACCGAACAAAATAGAATCCTTTACCGTTAAAAAATAGTATCGGCCAGCGTTTGTAAACGAAATTGCGCAATGCAGGCCGAAAAATATCAGTCGCGGATTTACAACCACCGATGTCGGCTATTGTATTTTCTATTCAATCCCTGAATAATATTTGGATCATGTCTATTAGGAAATGTTCGATCGGCGTCATCCGGTGATGCTTCTTTTTTAAACCTTGATCGGACATGTTTCCTGGCCGACGTCGGCTAACATTTTTTTGGATCAGTATAGGTGAATCATGTCTTTTTGCCGAGTTGGCTAACGTTTTCCTTGCCATGCAAATGAAAACATGCCGGTCTCGGCCGAATCACAATTTCGGTTGAGCTCAAACGAAAAAACCTAGCCGACAAACGTTGACATTTTTATTGCAACACCGAACAAAATAGAATCCTCTACCGTTAAAAAATAGTATCGGTCAGCGTTTGTAAAAGAAATTGCGCAATGTCGGCTGAAAAATATCAGTCGCGGCTTTACAACGGCCGATGTCGGCTGTTGTATATTCTATTCAATCCCTGAATAATATTTGGATGATGTCTAGTAGGAAAAGTTCGATCGGTGTCATCCGGTGATGCTTCTTTTTTAAACCTTGATCGGACATGTTTCCTGGCCTGCGTCGGCTAATATTTTTTTCGATCAGTATCGGTGAATCATGTTTTTTTGCCAACTTGGCTAATGTTTTCCATGCCAAGCAAATGAAAACATGCCGGTGTCGGCCGAATCACAATTTCGGTTGAGCTCAAACGAAAAAACCTAGCCGACAAACGTTGAAATTTTTACGGCAACACCGAACAAAATAGAATCCTCTACCGTTAAAAAATAGTATCGACCAGCGTTTGTAAAAGAAATTGCACAATGTCGGCAGAAAAATATCAGTTGTGGCTTTACAACGGCCGATGTCGGCTATTGTATTTTCTATTCAATCCCTGAATAATATTTGGATGATGTCTATTAGCAAATGTTCGATCGGCGTCATCCGGTGATGCTTCTTTTTTAAACCTTGATCGAACATGTTTCCTGGCCGATATCGGCTAACATTTTTTTCTATCCGTATTGGTGTATCATGCTTTTATGCCGAGTTGGCTAATGTTTTCCTTGCCAAGCAAATGAATACATGCCGGTGTCGGAAAAACCACAACTTCGGGTGAGCTGGAATGAAAAAACCTAGCCGACAAACGTTGAAATTTTTACGGCAACACCGAACAAAATAGAATCCTCTACCGTTAAAAAATATTATTGGCCAGCGTTTGTAAAAAAAAATTCGGCAATGTCGGCTGAAAAATATCAGTCGCGGCTTTACAACGGCCGATGTCGGCTATTGTATCTTCTATTCAATCCCTGAATAATATTTGGATGATGTCTAGTAGGAAATGTTCGATCCGTGTCATCCGGTTATGCTTCTTTTTTAAACCTTGATCGGACATGTTTCCTAGCCTACGTCGGCTAACATTTTTTTCGATCAGTATCGGTGAATCATGCTTTTTTGCCGAGTTGGCTAATGTTTTCCTTGCCAAGCTGATGAGGACATGACCAAGAGCAAGGGCAAGGATCCACTTGAAGGACTTGGAGGACCTATGACAAGGGCTAGAGCAAGGAAAGCCAAGGAAGCTCTTCAACAAGTGCTGTCCATACTATTTGAATACAAGCCCAAGTTTCAAGGAGAAAAGTCCAAGGTTGTGAGTTGTATCATGACCCAAATGGAGGAGGACTAAATGACACCACTTTATTTCAATTTTAGAGTGTTTAGTTTGTCTAAATAATGGCCCAATCCTTGTAAAGTTGGCTGACCAAAAATATGTTTTGGGTTAATCAACTAAAAGGGCTTTAGTTCAAGTTGTAATAAGGGCCCAATTGGCAACCTAGGCATCAGCCTTTTGGGAGACCAAATGGTGGCTGACTTGTTGGCTGTTGGGGGTGACTTTTGGTTGCCACAATTTCAGTTACACTCAGCCATTAAGTTTGTTTTAATTCCCTAGGTTAATGGCATTAAGTTATTTTAATTCTAGGTTAGTGGGTCATTACTAAAATCTGCTGTAAAGCTTCTATATAAGCTGAACCATTTTATCAATAAACACAAGTTGAGTTTTATTCAGAAAATTAGAGTTTATCTCTTTTATCTTAGTGAGAGTGATTCTCCTAAATTCTTGAGTGATTCAAGAACACCCTGGCTGTATCAAAGGACTTTCACAACCTTTGTGTGTTGCCCTCGCTGGAAAGAGTGATTCTTTCCTTCCTATCATCTCCACCCTTGTTCTTTCAAACCACAATTCCAGAAAATCCACCTCTGCCCAAAATTATCTCGTGACCATAACTCCCATTTTACACACTCAAATTAAGTGATTCTTGAGCCTAAATTGAATTTCAAAACGAGACCTTTCACCTCGTTTTGGAATCACCTCATTTGGAGCCCTGTAGCTTCCGTTATTGCCATTTCTATATTTCTGTCCAGCCACCACTTAACCTACGTTTTACCATCCCATTCATCCATTTTATGCCAGAAACCACCTTATTAAGACCCACGAAATTAACCACCTTATTTTCCATCCTTTCCTTAATCAATTTCCGCATTTTCCATCAAGGTTTGATCCTAGACGATCCTAAGTCAGCCCTTGTGCCATGAGGGTTCATATCATTTGGTATCAGAGCTCCGGTTCTAGGATCAGCACTTCCTTTGCTGGAAATATTGGGTAACATCCTTCTTTATTCTCTTTGCCATTTATATTACCTTCTTATTCTTATATATTTTTTTAGGCTGAACCATTGCAAAAGTTAAGCCTTTTGATCTCTTTGTTATAAAAAAAAAAAAAAAGAAGCAGAATTTCGTATAATCAAAATTAAAAAAAAATATTGGGCTGAATGGTTCATGCTTGACGAACTTTAAAAAAAATCTCTTTAAGGTAATATATTGGTTGCATGAAGGATTGTTACTTGAATTCCTAAATTCTGAATTTTATTTCCTTCATTTGTGCCTAAAAACATTGTTAGCCTTTTTCTTGGTTAACCTTTTCCTTGTCTCTCTAGCCTTACCTTACACATATTGGTGAATTGTTCTTTGTTGTGGCCATAATCTCTTGAATTGCCTAAGAACTCAAGGGGAATTAGAGTGGTAAAAGGCAAGAGTGTTTCATTAGAGAAAAGCCATAATTGTGTGATACACTTGAGTGGGTGAGGTATTCAAACAGCAACTATAATTGTCTTGTTACGTTTGATTTGTTTGTTTGAGATGTCAGGTACTAATCCTAATGATGGAGTGGGGCTTTCGCAATTCCGAATGCAAGCTTTGATGCAACATATGGAGATGTTAATGAAACAACGAGATGATGCGCTCCATGAGAGGTTGGATCAAATGGAGAATAGAGATCATAATGAAGAAGAAAGGAGGAGAAGAGGGAATGATGGTGTTCCTAGACAAAACCGAATTGATGGTATTAAACTCAACATTCCTCCATTTAAAGGAAAGAATGATCTGGAGGCCTACTTGGAGTGGGAGATGAAAATAGAGCATGTTTTCTCATGCAACAACTATGAGGAGGACCAGAAGGTGAAGCTTGCTGCCACGGAGTTTTCCGACTATGCTCTTGTGTGGTGGAACAAGCTACAAAAGGAGAGAGCAAGAAATGAAGAGCCAATGGTTGATACATGGACGGAGATGAAAAAGATCATGAGGAAGCGGTATGTGCCGGCTAGTTACTCAAGGGACTTGAAATTCAAGCTTCAAAAACTAACCCAAGGCAACAAGGGGGTTGAGGAGTATTTCAAGGAAATGGATGTGCTCATGATTCAAGCAAATATTGAAGAAGATGAGGAGGTAACTATGGCTCGATTTCTTAATGGTTTGACTAATGATATCCGTGATATTGTTGAGCTGCAGGAGTTTGTTGAAATGGATGATTTGCTTCACAAAGCAATCCAAGTGGAGCAACAATTAAAAAGGAAGGGAGTGGCTAAGAGGAGTTTTACCAACTTTGGTTCTTCTAGTTGGAAAGACAAAGGTGATGAGAATCATGAAACTGGCCAAATACAGGCTAAAGGCCCAAGTGGAGAAGGACGAAGGCCTAAGTGGAGAAGGACAAAGCCCCCGAGTGGAGAAGGATGAAGGCCCAAGTGGAGAAGGATGAAGGCCTAAGTGGAGACGGATGAAGGCCCACAGGCAGAGACACTATCACGACAATTAGGCCTGTGGGCCTTCATCCGTCTCCACTTAGGCCTTCATCCTTCTCCACTTGGGCCTTCATCCTTCTCCACTCGGGGGCTTTGTCCTTCTCCACTTAGGCCTTCGTCCTTCTCCACTTGGGCCTTTAGCCTGTATTTGGCCAGTTTCATGATTCTCATCAAAAGGTAAGAAAGATGGGGCTGCTACTTCTAGTAGTTCCACACCTATCCCATCAAAAACTCGCTCAAAGTCCCAAGAGGAACCCTCTAAAAGGAGTAGAGATGTGAAGTGTTTCAAGTGCCAAGGCCTAGGACACTATGCTTATGAGTGCCCTAACAAAAGGTCCATGGTTCTTAGAGATGAAGAATATATAAGTGAATCCGATGTTGAAGAAGAAGAGGAGAGTGAGTACGTAGAGGAAGAGGAGACTCCAGAGGGAGATTTGTTGATGATTAGGCAGTTACTTGGTGGTCAATTGAAGCATGAGGAGGAGAGCCAAAGAGAAAGCATCTTTCACACTAGATGTTTAATCAATGGCAAGGTGTGCATGGTGATCATTGATGGAGGTAGTTGCACCAATGTGGCTAGTGCTAGATTAGTGTCAAAGCTAAATTTAGCTACTAAACCACATCCTAGGCCATACAAACTTCAATGGCTTAGTAAGGATGGGGAGGTGCAAGTGAGGCAGCAAGTGGAAGTGGACGTTTCCATTGGGAAATACAATGATAAGGTACTTTGTGATGTTGTTCCTATGGAGGCCAGTCACTTACTTTTGGGGAGACCATGGCAATTTGATAAAAGAGCCAATCATGACGGTTACACCAACAAGATCTCTTTCATGCACCAAGACAAAAAGATTGTGCTCAAGCCATTGAGTCCACAAGAAGTGTGTGAGGATCAAAAGAAAATGAGAGAAAAACTTCTTCAAGAGAAAAAAGAAAAAGAAAAAGAAAAAGTGAGCAAAACACTTGAGAGTGAGAAAAAGAGGGAAACACTTGAGAGGAAAAAGAGTGAACAAAAGAAGAGTGAAACACTTGAAGTGAGGGAGAGCTATTTAGCCACAAAAAGTGAGGTCAAGAGGTTGTTTCGTGCTAAACAGTCACTATATATCTTGTTTTGCAAAAATCAGATTTTGACCACTAACACTTTTGATGATTTTGAAGTGCCTTCTAGTGTTAAAACTCTTTTGCAGGATCCAAATGTGCCAAGTGGACTACCACCTTTGAGGGGAATTGAGCATCAAATTGATCTCATTCCGGGAGCTTCTTTGCCCAATAGGCCAGCCTATAGAAGTAATTCACAAGAAACCAAAGAGATTCAAAGACAAGTGGATGAACTCATTAGCAAAGGTTGGGTAAGAGATAGTATGAGTCCTTGTGCTGTCCCAGTGATTTTGGTCCCTAAAAAGGATGGGACATGGCGCATGTGTTCTGATTGTAGAGCCCTTAATAACATCACCATTAAATATAGGCATCCTATACCTAGGCTTGATGATTTGCATTTTTGGAGGACTTTGTGGAGCAAGTTGGGCACTAAATTGTTCTTTTCAACCACTTGTCACCCACAAACCGATGGGCAAACGGAAGTTGTTAATAGGACTTTTGGAACTTTGCTTAGGACAGTTTTGAGGAATAACTTAAAAACTTGGGAAGCTTGTTTACCCCATGTTGAATTTGCTTACAATAGAGCTGTTCATAGCACCACTAATTGTTCTCCTTTTGAAGTTGTTTATGGTTTTAACCCACTAACTCCTCTTGATCTTTTGCCTATGCCTAATGTTTCTGTTTTTAAGCATAAAGAAGGTCAAGCAAAGGCGGACTATGTGAAGAAGCTTCATGAGAGAGTCAAAGATCAAATTGAGAGGAAAAATAAAAGCTATGCTAAACAAGCCAACAAAGGGAGAAAGAAGGTTGTCTTCGAACCCGGAGATTGGGTTTGGGTGCACATGAGAAAAGAAAGGTTTCCGGAACAAAGGAAATCAAAGCTTCAACCAAGGGGAGATGGACCATTTCAAGTGCTTGAAAGAATCAATGACAATGCTTACAAAGTTGAGCTGCCCGGTGAGTATAATGTTAGTTCCACCTTCAATGTCTCTGATTTATCTCTTTTTGATGCAGATGGAGAATTCGATTTGAGGACAAATCCTTCTCATGAGGGAGAGAATGATGAGGACATGACCAAGAGCAAGGGCAAGGATCCACTTGAAGGACTTGGAGGACCTATGACAAGGGCTAGAGCAAGGAAAGCCAAGGAAGCTCTTCAACAAGTGCTGTCCATACTATTTGAATACAAGCCCAAGTTTCAAGGAGAAAAGTCCAAGGTTGTGAGTTGTATCATGGCCCAAATGGAGGAGGACTAAATGACACCACTTTGTTTCAATTTTAGAGTGTTTAGTTTGTCTAAATAATGGCCCAATCCTTGTAAAGTTGGCTGACCAAAAATATGTTTTGGGTTAATCAACTAAAAGGGCTTTAGTTCAAGTTGTAATAAGGGCCCAATTGGCAACCTAGGCATCAGCCTTTTGGGAGACCAAATGGTGGCTGACTTGTTGGCTGTTGGGGGTGACTTTTGGTTGCCACAATTTCAGTTACACTCAGCCATTAAGTTTGTTTTAATTCCCTAGGTTAATGGCATTAAGTTATTTTAATTCTAGGTTAGTGGGTCATTACTAAAATCTGCTGTAAAGCTTCTATATAAGCTGAACCATTTTATCAATAAACACAAGTTGAGTTTTATTCAGAAAATTAGAGTTTATCTCTTTTATCTTAGTGAGAGTGATTCTCCTAAATTCTTGAGTGATTCAAGAACACCCTGGCTGTATCAAAGGACTTTCACAACCTTTGTGTGTTGCCCTCGCTGGAAAGAGTGATTCTTTCCTTCCAATCATCTCCACCCTTATTCTTTCAAACCACAATTCCAGAAAATCCACCTCTGCCCAAAATTATCTCGTGACCATAACTCCCATTTTACACACTCAAATTAAGTGATTCTTGAGCCTAAATTGAATTTCAAAACGAGACCTTTCACCTCGTTTTGGAATCACCTCATTTGGAGCCCTGTAGCTTCCGTTATTGCCATTTCTATATTTCTGTCCAGCCACCACTTAACCTACGTTTTACCATCCCATTCATCCATTTTATGCCAGAAACCACCTTATTAAGACCCACGAAATTATCCACCTTATTTTCCATCCTATCCTTAATCAATTTCTGCATTTCCCATCAAGGTTTAGTCCTAGACGATCCTAAGTCAGCCCTTGTGCCATGAGGGTTCATATCATTTGGTAATCAGAGCTCCGGTTCTAGGATCAACACTTCCTTTGCTGGAAATATTGGGTAACATCCTTCTTTATTCTCTTTGCCATTTATATTACCTTCTTATTCATATTTTTAGGCTGAACCATTGCAAAAGTTAAGCCTTTTGATCTCTTTGTTGTAAAAAAAAAAGAAGCAGAATTTCGTATAAGCAAAATTAAAAAAAAAAAAAAATTGGGCTGAATGGTTCATGCTTGAAGAACTTTAAAAAAAAAAAATCTCTTTAAGGTAATATATTGGTTGCATGAAGGATTGTTACTTGAATTCCTAAATTCTGAATTTTATTTCCTTCATTTGTGCCTAAAAACATTGTTAGCCTTTTTCTTGGTTAACCTTTTCCTTGTCTCTCTAGCCTTACCTTACACATATTGGTGAATTGTTCTTTGTTGTGGCCATAATCTCTTGAATTGCCTAAGAACTCAAGGGGAATTAGAGTGGTAAAAGGCAAGAGTGTTTCATTAGAGAAAAGCCATAATTGTGTGATACACTTGAGTGGGTGAGGTATTCAAACAACAACTATAATTGTCTTGTTACGTTTGATTTGTTTGTTTGAGATGTCAGGTACTAATCCTAATGATGGAGTGGGGCTTTCGCAATTCCAAATGCAAGCTTTGATGCAACATTTGGAGAGGTTAATGAAACAACGAGATGATGCGCTCCATGAGAGGTTGGATCAAATGGAGAATAGAGATCATAATGAAGAAGAAAGGAGGAGAAGAGGGAATGATGGTGTTCCTAGACAAAACCGAATTGATGGTATTAAACTCAACATTCCTCCATTTAAAGAAAAGAATGATCCGGAGGCCTACTTGGAGTGGGAGATGAAAATAGAGCATGTTTTCTCATGCAACAACTATGAGGAGGACCAGAAGGTGAAGCTTGCCGCCACGGAGTTTTCCGACTATGCTCTTGTGTGGTGGAACAAGCTACAAAAGGAGAGAGCAAGAAATGAAGAGCCAATGTGATGTGAATCTTACGGGGCGCGGATCGCTTGATACAGGCTGTAGAGTTTTTGGATGACGCCACTTCCGGTGAAGGAAGATAAGTCAGGGTAGACGCCACTTCCGGTGAAGGAAGATAAGTCTGGGTAGACGCCACTTCCAGTGAAGGAAGATAAGTCAGGGTAGACGCCACAAGGATTACCTTGATAAGTCTGATAATTGGTTCAACAAGGAACCCAGAGAGAAACTCTCACCCAATTTTATGAAAATGCCAAAAGTTTTCTTTATTGAAAATAAAAACCAATACTTATAGTGTATCTGAACAAAAAGATAAAAATAGACATGGGCCTTCTAAATAGGTTGGGCCAAAACTACAATAAATAAAAATTATAACTAAAAACATATTTAACTTGGGCCTTCAAATTAGTTTGGGCCTTCAGCAACAATTAATTGTCTTGATAGTGTCTCTGCCTCTGGGCCTTCATCCTTCTCCACTTGAGCCTTCATCCTTCTCCACTTGGGAGCTTTGTCCTTCTCCACTTGGGCCTTCGTCCTTCTCCACTTGGGCCTTTAGCCTGTATTTGGCCAGTTTCATGATTCTCATCATTCCCTCCTTCTTGGAAAACATTTGTCCTCAAATGTTCAGGATCATCACCGTGTTCAAGTACCACTTCCTTCCTTTTCTTGTGGGCTTGCTTGACATAGCTTTCATTCTTCTTTGCAATTTGCACCTTCACTTGGTCATACAATCTTTTCACATACTCAACTTTGGCATGTGCATCCTTACGTTGAGTCTCTTGGGGATTGCTTTTGTAAGTTGGCCTGTTAGGCAATGAAGCTTCTAGAAGGAGATCAACTTGATGTTCTATGCTTCTTGAAGGTGGCAGTCCATGAGGAATCTCCTTGGAAAAGACATCTTTAAATTCCTGCAATAAGGGTTGAACACTAGGAGAAACATAAATAGTTAACTGATTAGAATTATCACTCTCTCTCTTTTGTGTATCACTCTTTTCCTCGGGTGTATCACTCTTCTTTTTCATATTCCTTTGTGGAGCCTCACTATTTTCTTTCTCTTGTTCTCTCTTTTCTCTCATTCTGATTTGGTCATCACACACTTCTCTAGGGGATAGAGGTTTAAGAGTAAACAAGGAAGATTTGGTCAACAAACGTTGCATTTGTGTAGTCCACGCGTCCAGAAATAAGCGTTGAGATTCATCCAGTTGATGATATACACCACCATTGTCACCAGCTCTTGCCATGATTAAGGAACAAAGAATTTTGCAGTAAATTAAAAAAAATTCAGGACCTCACCACACTCTACTCACGTGTTTCTCTCTTTAATGGTAGTTCACTCGTGTTTGATGCTCTCAATATAGGCTTTTGTGTGATGTTTTCACTCTTGCCTTTTACCACTCACTCCCTCTTAAGTTCCTGGATAGACCGAATTAGACACACAAGGTAATATAAAATAAAAGGAAAGACAATAGAATTATCAGAGTAACAGATTTGATTTGGGATAACAACTTGGACTTGATTTGGATAGCAGATTGGATTTGATTTGGATAACAGATTAGATTTGGATAACAAATCTGATTTAATTTGGATAACAGATATGATAACAAATAAGATAACAGATAGGATAACAGATGAGATAACAGATATGACAACTAAACTTCAAATGCTCATAACTTTTGCTACGGTTGTCTGTTTGAGGCCCACTATATATCAAAACGCTCAGAATTCAGAGGAGAATCTAGATAAGGGGATTTGTTCCACGATTTTCTTTAAAAAAAAACACCTCTAAATGCCTCAATTTCGTGTTCAAAGATCAAACACCCACTTTTTTTTTCAAATTTTTTTTGCAATTTTTTTTTGACACAGTGTGAAAGACACAAGAAACAAGAACAAGGACGTGACAAGAACAAGAACGCAAATAACAGAACACAAGACGCAAACAAAAACGAAACAAGATGTAAACAAGAACGCAAATAACAGAACAAGGACAAAAACACGAACCTAGACAAATTACAAAGAAAAAAAAATAGGATAGGATAGGATAGAACCTGTATCAAGAGCCGAAGCTCTGATACCAGATGATGTGAATCTTACGGGGCGCGGATCGCTTGATACAGGCTGTAGAGTTTTTGGATGACGCCACTTCCGGTGAAGGAAGATAAGTCAGGGTAGACGCCACTTCCGGTGAAGGAAGATAAGTCTGGGTAGACGCCACTTCCAGTGAAGGAAGATAAGTCAGGGTAGACGCCACAAGGATTACCTTGATAAGTCTGATAATTGGTTCAACAAGGAACCCAGAGAGAAACTCTCACCCAATTTTATGAAAATGCCAAAAGTTTTCTTTATTGAAAATAAAAACCAATACTTATAGTGTATCTGAACAAAAAGATAAAAATAGACATGGGCCTTCTAAATAGGTTGGGCCAAAACTACAATAAATAAAAATTATAACTAAAAACATATTTAACTTGGGCCTTCAAATTAGTTTGGGCCTTCAGCAACAATTAATTGTCTTGATAGTGTCTCTGCCTCTGGGCCTTCATCCTTCTCCACTTGAGCCTTCATCCTTCTCCACTTGGGGGCTTTGTCCTTCTCCACTTGGGCCTTCGTCCTTCTCCACTTGGGCCTTTAGCCTGTATTTGGCCAGTTTCATGATTCTCATCACAATGGTTGATACATGGACGGAGATGAAAAAGATCATGAGGAAGCGGTATGTGCCGGCTAGTTACTCAAGGGACTTGAAATTCAAGCTCCAAAAACTAACCCAAGGAAACAAGGGGGTTGAGGAGTATTTCAAGGAAATGGATGTGCTCATGATTCAAGCAAATATTGAAGAAGATGAGGAGGTAACTATGGCTCGATTTCTTAATGGTTTGACTAATGATATCCGTGATATTGTTGAGCTGCAGGAGTTTGTTGAAATGGATGATTTGCTTCACAAAGCAATCCAAGTGGAGCAACAATTAAAAAGGAAGGGAGTGGCTAAGAGGAGTTTTACCAACTTTGATTCTTCTGGTTGGAAAGACAAAGGTAAGAAAGATGGGGCTGCTACTTCTAGTAGTTCCACACCTATTCCATCAAAAACTCGCTCAAAGTCCCAAGAGGAACCCTCTAAAAGGAGTAGAGATGTGAAGTGTTTCAAGTGCCAAGGCCTAGGACACTATGCTTATGAGTGCCCTAACAAAAGGTCCATGGTTCTTAGAGATGGAGAATATATAAGTGAATCTGATGTTGAAGAGGAAGAGGAGAGTGAGTACGTAGAGGAAGAGGAGACTCCGGAGGGAGATTTGTTGATGATTAGGCGGTTACTTGGTGGTCAATTGAAGCATGAGGAGGAGAGCCAAAGAGAAAACATCTTTCACACTAGATGTTTAATCAATGGCAAGGTGTGCATGGTGATCATTGATGGAGGTAGTTGCACCAATGTGGCTAGTGCTAGATTAGTGTCAAAGCTAAATTTAGCTACTAAACCACATCCTAGGCCATACAAACTTCAATGGCTTAGTAAGGATGGGGAGGTGCAAGTGAGGCAGCAAGTGGAAGTGGACGTTTCCATTGGGAAATACAATGATAAGGTACTTTGTGATGTTGTTCCTATGGAGGCCAGTCACTTACTTTTGGGGAGACCATGGCAATTTGATAAAAGAGCCAATCATGACGGTTACACCAACAAGATCTCTTTCATGCACCAAGACAAAAAGATTGTGCTCAAGCCATTGAGTCCACAAGAAGTGTGTGAGGATCAAAAGAAAATGAGAGAAAAACTTCTTCAAGAGAAAAGAGAAAAAGAAAAAGTGAGCAAAACACTTGAGAGTGAGAAAAAGAGGGAAACACTTGAGAGGAAAAAGAGTGAACAAAAGAAGAGTGAAACACTTGAAGTGAGGGAGAGCTATTTAGCCACAAAAAGTGAGGTCAAGAGGTTGTTTCGTGCTAAACAGTCACTCTATATCTTGTTTTGCAAAAATCAGATTTTGACCACTAACACTTTTGATGATTTTGAAGTGCCTTCTAGTGTTAAAACTCTTTTGCAGGATTTTCAAGACATGTTTCCCCCAAATGTGCCAAATGGACTACCACCTTTGAGGGGAATTGAGCATCAAATTGATCTCATTCCGGGAGCTTCTTTGCCCAATAGGCCAGCCTATAGAAGTAATCCACAAGAAACCAAAGAGATTCAAAGACAAGTGGATGAACTCATTAGCAAAGGTTGGGTAAGAGATAGTATGAGTCCTTGTGCTGTCCCAGTGATTTTGGTCCCTAAAAAGGATGGGACATGGCGCATGTGTTCCGATTGTAGAGCCCTTAATAACATGATGAGAATCATGAAACTGGCCAAATACAGGCTAAAGGCCCAAGTGGAGAAGGACGAAGGCCCAAGTGGAGAAGGACAAAGCCCCCGAGTGGAGAAGGATGAAGGCCCAAGTGGAGAAGGATGAAGGCCCAGAGGCAGAGACACTATCAAGACTATTAATTGTTGCTGAAGGCCCAAGTTAAATATGTTTTTTAGTTATAATTTTTATTTATTGTAATTTTGGCCCAAACTATTTAGAAGGCCCATGTCTATTTTTATCTTTTAGTTCAGATACACTATAAGTATTGGTTTTTGTTTTGAATAAAAAAAACTTTTGGCATTTTCATAAAATTGGGTGAGAGTTTCTCTCTGGGTTCCTTGTTGAACCAATATCAGACTTATCAAGGTAATCCTTGTGGCGTCTAACCTGACTTATCTTCCTTCACCGGAAGTGGCGTCTACCCAGACTTATCTTCCTTTACCGGAAGTGGCGTCTACCCCGACTTATCTTCCTTCACCGGAAGTGGCATCTACCCTGACTTATCTTCCTTAACCGGAAGTGGCGTCTACCCTGACTTATCTTCCTTCACCGGAAGTGGCGTCATCCAAATCTTCGTAGCCTGTATCAAACGATCCGCTCCTACTCAGGTTCACATCATAACATCACCATTAAATATAGGCATCCTATACCTAGGCTTGATGATTTGCTTGATGAATTGCATGGTGCATGTTACTTCTCTAAAATCGATTTAAAAAGTGGATACAATCAAATTAGGATTAGAGAAGGGGATGAATGGAAAACTGCTTTTAAAACAAAATATGGTTTGTATGAATGGTTGGTTATGCCTTTTGGCCTAACTAACGCTCCTAGCACTTTCATGAGACTAATGAACCATATCTTGAGAGAGTTCATAGGAAAGTTCGTTGTGGTGTACTTTGATGATATTCTTATCTATAGCACTTCACTTGATTTGCATATTGATCATTTAAAATCTGTCTTGACTGTGCTTAGAGAAGAACAATTGTATGCCAATCTTGAAAAATGCATCTTTTGTACTAACCATGTTGTGTTTCTTGGTTTTGTTGTGAGTTCAAAAGGAGTGCAAGTTGATGAGGAGAAGGTTAGGGCTATTCAAGAATGGCCTTCACCTAAGTCCGTGACCGAGGTGAGGAGTTTTCATGGCTTAGCAAGTTTTTATAGACGATTTGTGAAGGATTTTAGCACATTGGCAGCACCTCTCAATGAAGTGCTCAAGAAAAATGCTGGTTTCAAATGGGGAGAGAAACAAGAAGAAGCTTTCAATGTTCTTAAGCAAAAGCTAACTAATGCCCCCATACTTGCGTTGCCAAACTTTCAAAAATCTTTTGAAATTGAGTGTGATGCTTCAAATGTTGGGATTGGGGCTGTGTTGATGCAAGAAGGTCATCCAATTGCTTATTTTAGTGAAAAGTTAAGTGGTCCTACCCTTAACTATTTAACTTATGATAAAGAGTTGTATGCCTTAGTACGGGCTTTGAAAACATGGCAACACTACCTTTATCCCAAGGAATTTGTCATTCATAGTGACCATGAGTCCCTCAAATATATCAAGGGGCAAGGCAAGCTTAACAAAAGGCATGCGAAGTGGGTGGAATTCCTAGAGCAATTCCCTTATGTTATCAAACATAAAAAGGGAAAAGGTAATATTGTAGCCGATGCTCTTTCTCGGCGTCATGCATTACTTTCTATGCTTGAAACAAAATTGATTGGTCTTGAATGTTTGAAAAGCATGTATGAAAATGATGAAACTTTTGGAGAAATTTTTAAAAATTGTGAAAAATTTTCAGAAAATGGTTTCTTTAGACATGAAGGCTTCCTTTTCAAAGAAAACAAATTGTGTGTGCCTAAATGTTCTACTAGAAATTTGCTTGTTTGTGAAGCACATGAAGGAGGTTTAATGGGGCATTTTGGGGTCCAAAAGACTCTAGAAACATTACAAGAACATTTTTATTGGCCTCATATGAAAAAGGATGTGCAGAAATTTTGTGAACATTGCATTGTATGTAAAAAGGCAAAGTCTAAGGTAAAGCCTCATGGATTGTATACTCCATTGCCAATTCTGGAGTATCCTTGGATTGATTTATCCATGGATTTTGTTTTGGGGCTGCCAAAAACAAGCAATGGTAGAGATTCCATTTTTGTGGTTGTTGATAGGTTTTCTAAAATGGCTCATTTTATTCCATGTAAAAAAATTGATGATGCTTCCCATGTGGCTGATTTGTTTTTCAAGGAGATTGTGAGACTCCATGGTTTGCCAAGGAGCATTGTTAGTGATAGGGACTCTAAGTTCCTAAGCCATTTTTGGAGGACTTTGTGGAGCAAGTTGGGCACTAAATTGTTATTTTCAACCACTTGTCACCCACAAACCGATGGGCAAACGGAAGTTGTTAATAGGACTTTGGGAACTTTGCTTAGGACAGTTTTGAGGAAGAACTTAAAAACTTGGGAAGCTTGTTTACCCCATGTTGAATTTGCTTACAATAGAGCTGTTCATAGCACCACTAATTGTTCTCCTTTTGAAGTTGTTTATGGTTTTAACCCACTAACTCCTCTTGATCTTTTGCCTATGCCTAATGTTTCTGTTTTTAAGCATAAAGAAGGTCAAGCAAAGGCGGACTATGTGAAGAAGCTTCATGAGAGAGTCAAAGATCAAATTGAGAGGAAAAATAAAAACTATGCTAAACAAGCCAACAAAGGGAGAAAGAAGGTTGTCTTCGAACCCGGAGATTGGGTTTGGGTGCACATGAGAAAAGAAAGGTTTCCGGAACAAAGGAAATCAAAGCTTCAACCAAGGGGAGATGGACCATTTCAAGTGCTTGAAAGAATCAATGACAATGCTTACAAAGTTGAGCTGCCCGGTGAGTATAATGTTAGTTCCACCTTCAATGTCTCTGATTTACCTCTTTTTGATGCAGATGGAGAATTCGATTTGAGGACAAATCCTTCTCATGAGGGAGAGAATGATGAGGACATGACCAAGAGCAAGGGCAAGGATCCACTTGAAGGACTTGGAGGACCTATGACAAGGGCTAGAGCAAGGAAAGCCAAGGAAGCTCTTCAACAAGTGCTGTCCATACTATTTGAATACAAGCCCAAGTTTCAAGGAGAAAAGTCCAAGGTTGTGAGTTGTATCATGGCCCAAATGGAGGAGGACTAAATGACACCACTTTGTTTCAATTTTAGAGTGTTTAGTTTGTCTAAATAATGGCCCAATCCTTGTAAAGTTGGCTGACCAAAAATATGTTTTGGGTTAATCAACTAAAAGGGCTTTAGTTCAAGTTGTAATAAGGGCCCAATTGGCAACCAGGCATCAGCCTTTTGGGAGACCAAATGGTGGCTGACTTGTTGGCTGTTGGGGGTGACTTTTGGTTGCCACAATTTCAGTTACACTCAGCCATTAAGTTTGTTTTAATTCCCTAGGTTAATGGCATTAAGTTATTTTAATTCTAGGTTAGTGGGTCATTACTAAAATCTGCTGTAAAGCTTCTATATAAGCTGAACCATTTTATCAATAAACACAAGTTGAGTTTTATTCAGAAAATTAGAGTTTATCTCTTTTATCTTAGTGAGAGTGATTCTCCTAAATTCTTGAGTGATTCAAGAACACCCTGGCTGTATCAAAGGACTTTCACAACCTTTGTGTGTTGCCCTCGCTGGAAAGAGTGATTCTTTCCTTCCAATCATCTCCACCCTTATTCTTTCAAACCACAATTCCAGAAAATCCACCTCTGCCCAAAATTATCTCGTGACCATAACTCCCATTTTACACACTCAAATTAAGTGATTCTTGAGCCTAAATTGAATTTCAAAACGAGACCTTTCACCTCGTTTTGGAATCACCTCATTTGGAGCCCTGTAGCTTCCATTATTGCCATTTCTATATTTCTGTCCAGCCACCACTTAACCTACGTTTTACCATCCCATTCATCCATTTTATGCCAGAAACCACCTTATTAAGACCCACGAAATTATCCACCTTATTTTCCATCCTTTCCTTAATCAATTTCTGCATTTCCCATCAAGGTTTAGTCCTAGACGATCCTAAGTCAGCCCTTGTGCCATGAGGGTTCATATCAGTTTCTCTCTAGGTTCCTTGTTGAACCAATTATCAGACTTATCAAGGTAATCCTTGTGGCGTCTACCCTGACTTATCTTCCTTCACCGGAAGTGGCGTCATCCAAAAATTCTACAGCCTGTATCAAGCGATCCGCTCCTACTCAGGTTCACATCATCTGGTATCAGAGCTTTGGCTCTTGATACAGGTTCTATCCTATTCTATCCTATCCTATTTTTTTTTCTTCGTAATTTGTCTAGGTTCGTGTTTTTGTCCTTGTTCTATTATTTGCGTTCTTGTTCTTGTCACGTTCTTGTTCTTGTTTCTTGTGTCTTTCAAACTTTGTGTCAAAAAAAATAAAATTGTTTGAGTTCTTGTTTCTTGTTCTTGTGCCTATCATATTGTATTCTGTCTTTTCTTCATAACTTTTGTTTCAGCCTATTCGAATTCTGTTTGGGGTAAAAATTGCCTAATTGCCGAATTGCTAAATTGTCAAATTTGCCTAATGATGATTGCCTATTGAACGAATTCTAATAGCTGGATGTCTGAAAAAAAAAACAAAAAATAGAGAAAAAAAAAAGAAACGAAAAAAAAAGAAAGAAAAAAAAAAGGGAAACAGTTGCAAAAAAAAAAGTTGCAAAAATTTTGAAAAAAAAAAGTGGGTGTTTGATCTTTGAATACGAAATTGAGGCATTTAGAGGTGTTTTTTTGAAAGAAAATCGTGGAGCAAATCCCCTTATCTAGATTCTCCTCTGAATTCTGAGCGTTTTGATATATAGTGGGCCTCAAACGGACAACTGTAGCAGAAATTATGAGCATTTGAAGTTTACTTGTCCTATCTGTTGTCTTATCTAATATCTTATCTGTTATCCTACCTAATATCTTATCTGTTACCCTACCTAATATCTTATCTGTTATCCTATCTGTTACCCAAATTAAGGCTCACCTGTTATCCAAATGTCTAATATATTATTATCCAAATCAAGTCCAAGTTGTTATCCCAAATCAAATCTGTTTGTGATCATTATATTGTCTTTCCTTTTATTTTATATTACCTTGTGTGTCTAATTTGGTCCATCCAGGAACTTAAGAGGAAACACAAGTGGTAAAAGGCAAGAGGGAATACATTACACAAAAGCCTATTGAGAGCATTAAACACGAGTGTACTACCATCTAAGAGTTAAACACGTGAGGAGAGTGTTGTGAGGTCCTGAAACCTTAATAATTTTTATTGCACATTTTTTTTTCCTGTTGAATTATGGCTGGAGCAGGTGGTGGTGGTGACGAGTATCATCAGTTGGACGGCGCTCAACGTCTGTTACTGGATGCGATGAATGCACAGATGCAACGTTTGCTGGACCGTACCAATGAGGAGGTCTATGGACGACTAGAAGCTTTGGAGAACCAAGCCAATCAGAATGCTAGACGAAATATAGATGGGAATAGAGGTAACAATGGCGGTAATGACGGACCGAGGCAGAACCGGGTTGAGGGAGTAAAGCTCAATGTTCCTCCCTTCAAAGGTAGAAGTGATCCAGATGCCTACCTGGACTGGGAAATGAAGACTAAGCACTTATTTGCCTGCAATGACTACACTGATGGGCAGAAAGTCAAGCTAGCAGCAGCTGAATTCTCCGACTATGCCCTTGTTTGGTGGCATAAATACCAAAGAGAAATGTTGAGAGAGGAACGACGAGAGGTAGATACATGGACTGAGATGAAAAGGGTGATGAGAAAAAGGTATGTGCCCACTAGCTATAACAGAACCATGCGACAGAAACTCCAAGGGCTGTCCCAAGGGAATTTAACCGTGGAAGAATATTATAAAGAGATGGAAATGGCGTTAGTGAGGGCCAACATCGAAGAGGACTCCGAAGACACAATGGCTCGTTTCCTGAATGGTCTAAACCCTGAAATCAGAGATGTTGTTGAATTACAGGAGTATGTGGTGTTGGATGACTTGTTACATAGGGCGCTCCGGGTTGAACAGCAAATTAAAAGAAAAAGTGCAACAAGGAGGAACTCACCCAATACTTACAACCAAAACTGGGCCAACAGATCCAAGAAGGAGGGAGGTAATTTGTTCCGACCTGCAGCCACATCCCTGCATGGAAAGTCAGCAACGCCCAGTGTAGGTGGAAGCAAACATAACACCTCCACTTCCTCATCCAATACTGGAACCAGAAACATAAAATGTTTCAAGTGCTTAGGCAGAGGACATATTGCTTCTGAATGTCCAACCAGGAGGACCATGATCATGAAGGCTGATGGAGAAATCACTAGTGAGTCTGAAATCAGTGAAGAAGAAGTGGAAGAAGAAGAGTATGAGGAGGAAGCTATGCAGGGTGATATGTTGATGGTGAGAAGGCTGTTGGGAAATCAAATGCAGCCACTGGATGACAATCAAAGAGAAAATATTTTCCACACCAGATGTGTAATTAATGGTAAGCTATGCTCTTTAATTGTTGATGGAGGAAGTTGTACCAATGTTGCAAGTTCCACATTAGTGACCAAACTGAATTTGGAAACTAAGCCACATCCTACACCATACAAACTTCAGTGGCTTAGTGAAGATGAAGAGGTAAAAGTGACTCAACAGGTTGAGGTGTGTCTCACCATTGGGAGATATAATGACAAGGTGCTGTGTGATGTGGTCCCAATGGAAGCGACCCATGTGCTGTTAGGAAGACCGTGGCAGTATGATACCAAGGCAGTGCATGATGGCTTCACCAACAAAATCTCTTTCAAGCAAGCTGACAAGAAGATTGTTCTCAAACCGTTATCTCCTCAAGAGGTTTGTGAGGATCAGATATAAATGAGAGAAAAGAAAAAGAGTGAGACACTTGAGAGGAAAAAGAGTGAGACACTTGAGAAGGAAAAGAGAGGAAAGAAAAAGAGTGAAACACTTGAGAGGGAAAAGAGAGAAAACAAAAAGAGTGAAACACTTGAGGGCAAACAACTTTATTTAGCAACAAAAAGGGAGGTGAGGAGGGTGCTTTGTGCGAGACAACCCCTCTATTTATTGTTTTCTCAACGTCAGATGTTGCATGCTAACCCAATTGATGAATTTAAATTGCCTTCTAGTATTCAGTCTCTTCTGCAGGATTTTGATGATGTGTTTCAAGCAAGTGTACCAGATGGTTTGCCACCATTGAGGGGAATTGAGCATCACATTGATCTCATTCCAGGAGCGTCCTTGCCCAATCGGCCAGCTTATAGGAGCAACCCACAAGAAACTAAGGAGATCGAAAGGCAAGTATCCGAACTCCTGAGCAAAGGTTGGGTGAGAGATAGTATGAGTCCGTGCGCTGTACCTGTTGATGAGAATCATGAAACAGGCCAAATACAGTCTAAAGGCCCAAGTGGAGAAGGACGAAGGCCCAAGTGGAGAAGGACAAAGCCCCCGAGTGGAGAAGGATGAAGGCCCAAGTGGAGAAGGATGAAGGCCCAAAGGCAGAGACACTATCAAGACTATTAATTGTTGCTGAAGGCCCAAACTAATTTGAAGGCCCAAGTTAAATAAGTTTTTAGTTATAATTTATTTTTATTGTAATTTTGGCCCAAACTGTCTAGAAGGCCCATGTCTATTTTTATCTTTTTGTTCAGATACACTATAAGTATTGGTTTTTGTTTTGAATAAAAAAAACTTTTGGCATTTTGATAAAATTGGGTGAGAGTTTCTCTTTGGGTTCCTTGTTGAACCAATATCAGACTTATCAAGGTAATCCTTGTGGCGTCTACCCTGACTTATCTTCCTTCACCGGAAGTGGCGTCTACCCTGACTTATCTTCCTTCACTGGAAGTGGCGTCTACCCAGACTTATCTTCCTTCACCGGAAGTGGCGTCTACCCTGACTTATCTTCCTTCACCGGAAGTGGCGTCATCCAAACCTTCGTAGCCTGTATCAAACGATCCGCTCCTACTCAGATTCGCATCATCTGGTATCAGAGCTTCGGCTCTTGATACAGGTTCTATCTTATCCTATTATTTTTCTTTGTAATTTGTCTAGGTTCGTGTTTTGTCCTTGTTCTGTTATTTGTTTTCTTGTTTGCGTCTTGTTGCGTTCTTGTTTGTGTCTTTGTTTCGTTCTTGTTCTTGTCACGTTTGTGTTCTTGTTGTTGTTCTTGTTTCTAGTGTCTTTCAGACTTTGTGTAAAAAAAAAAAATTGTTTCAGTTCTGTTTCAAGTAAAAAAAAAGTTGCAGAAATTTTGAAAAAAAAAGGAGAAGAAAAGAGGAAAGAGAAAAAAGAGAAAGTGGGTGTTTGATCTTTGAACACGAAATTGAGGCAGTTAGAGGCTTTTTTTTGGCAGAAAATCGTGTACCAAATCCCCTTATCTGGATTCTCTTCTGAATTCTGAGCGTTTTTGATGAGGACATGACCAAGAGCAAGGGCAAGGATCCACTTGAAGGACTTGGAGGACCTATGACAAGGGCTAGAGCAAGGAAAGCCAAGGAAGCTCTTCAACAAGTGCTGTCCATACTGTTTGAATACAAGCCCAAGTTTCAAGGAGAAAAGTCCAAGGTTGTGAGTTGTATCATGGCCCAAATGGAGGAGGACTAAATGACACCACTTTGTTTCAATTTTAGAGTGTTTAGTTTGTCTAAATAATGGCCCAATCCTTGTAAAGTTGGCTGACCAAAAATATGTTTTGGGTTAATCAACTAAAAGGGCTTTAGTTAGGTTTAGTTCAAGTTGTAATAAGGGCCCAATTGGCAACCTAGGCATCAGCCTTTTGGGAGACCAAATGGTGGCTGACTTGTTGGCTGTTGGGGGTGACTTTTGGTTGCCACAATTTCAGTTACACTCAGCCATTAAGTTTTTTTTAATTCCCTAGGTTAATGGCATTAAGTTATTTTAATTCTAGGTTAGTGGGTCATTACTAAAATCTGCTGTAAAGCTTCTATATAAGCTGAACCATTTTATCAATAAACACAAGTTGAGTTTTATTCAGAAAATTAGAGTTTATCTCTTTTATCTTAGTGAGAGTGATTCTCCTAAATTCTTGAGTGATTCAAGAACACCCTAGCTGTATCAAAGGACTTTCACAACCTTTGTGTGTTGCCCTCGCTGGAAAGAGTGATTCTTTCCTTCCAATCATCTCCACCCTTGTTCTTTCAAACCACAATTCCAGAAAATCCACCTCTGTCCAAAATTATCTCGTGACCATAACTCCCATTTTACACACTCAAATTAAGTGATTCTTGAGCCTAAATTGAATTTCAAAACGAGACCTTTCACCTCGTTTTGGAATCACCTCATTTGGAGCCCTGTAGCTTCCGTTATTGCCATTTCTATATTTCTGTCCAGCCACCACTTAACCTACGTTTTACCATCCCATTCATCCATTTTATGCCAGAAACCACCTTATTAAGACCCACGAAATTATCCACCTTATTTTCCATCCTTTCCTTAATCAATTTCCGCATTTCCCATCAAGGTTTAATCCTAGACGATCCTAAGTCAGCCCTTGTGCCATGAGGGTTCATATCAGTTTTGATATATAGTGGGCCTCAAACAGACAATCGTAGCAAAAGTTATGAGCATTTAAAGTTTACTTGTCATATATGTTATCTTATCTGCTATCCTATCTATTATCTTATTTGTTATCATATCTGTTATCCAAATTAAATCTAATTTTTTATCCAAATCTGATCTGTTATCCAAATCAAATCAAAATTTGTTATCCAAATCAAATCAAGTCTAATCTGTTATCCAAATCCAATCCAATCTGCTATCCAAATCAAATCTAAATCCAAATCAAGTCTAATCTGTAAACCAAAGTCAAATCTGATTTTTTATCCAAATTAAATCTGCTACACAGTCTGTGATAATTAAACTGTCTTTCCTGTTATATACCTTGTGTGTCTAATTTGATTCATCCAGGAACTTAAGAGGGAGTGAGTGGTAAAAGGCAAGAGTGAAAACATCACACAAAAGCCTATATTGAGAGCATCAAACACTAGTGAACTACCATCAAAGAGAGAAAACACGTGAGTAGAGTGTGGTGAGGTCCTGAATTTTTATTTTTTTTTAATTTACTGAAAAATTCTTTGTTCCTTAATCATGGCAAGAGCTGGTGACAATGGTGGTGTATATCATCAACTGGACGAATCTCAGCGCTTATTTCTGGACGCGTAGACTATACAAATGCAACGTTTGTTGCACCGTAACAAAGAAGAGCCCTACAGACGAATAGTCAAATCTTCCTCGTTTACTCTTAAACCTCTATCCCCTAGAGAAGTGTGTGATGACCAAATCAGAATGAGAGAAAAGAGAGAACAAGAGAAAGAAAATAGTGAGGCTCCACAAAGGAATATGAAAAAGAAGAGTGATACACAAAAGAGAGAGAGTGATAATTCTAATCAGTTAACTATTTATGTTTCTCCTAGTGTTCAACCCTTATTGCAGGAATTTAAAGATGTCTTTTCCAAGGAGATTCCTCATGGACTGCCACCTTCAAGAAGCATAGAACATCAAGTTGATCTCCTTCTAGAAGCTTCATTGCCTAACAAGCCAACTTACAACAGCAAGCCCCAAGAGACTCAGCATAAGGATGCACAGGTCAAAGTTGAGTATGTGAAAAGATTGTATGACCAAGTGAAGGTGCAAATTGCAAAGAAGAATGAAAGTTATACTAAGCAAGCCAACAAGAAAAGGAAGGAAGTGGTACTTGAACCCGGTGATGATCCTGGACATTTGAGGACAAATGTTTTCCAAGAAGGAGGGAATGATGAGAATCATGAAACAGGCCAAATACAGTCTAAAGGCCCAAGTGGAGAAGGACAAAGCCCCCGAGTGGAGAAGGATGAAGGCCCAAGTGGAGAAGGATGAAGGCCCAGAGGCAGAGACACTATCAAGACTATTAATTGTTGCTGAAGGCCCAAACTAATTTGAAGGCCCAAGTTAAATAAGTTTTTAGTTATAATTTATTTTTATTGTAATTTTGGCCCAAACTGTCTAGAAGGCCCATGTCTATTTTTATCTTTTTGTTCAGATACACTATAAGTATTTGTTTTTGTTTTCAATAAAAAAACTCGCATCACCTGTCATTCTAGTACCCAAGAAGGACGGCTCATGGAGGATGTGTTCTGATTGTAGAGCCATAAACAACATCACCATCAAGTATAGGCACCCAATCCCCAGGTTAGATGATCTTCTTGATGAACTGTATGGTGCATGTGTGTTTTCTAAAATTGATTTGAAAATGGCTATAATCAGATTAGAATCAGAGAGGGAGATGAATGGAAAACTGCCTTTAAAACAAAATATGGTTTGTATGAGTGGATGGTTATGCCATTTGGTTTGACTAATGCACCTAGTACTTTCATGAGATTGATGAACCATGTTTTAAGGGAATTTATTGGGAAATTTGTGGTGGTGTACTTTGATGATATTCTTATCTGTAGCACTAGTCTTGATTTGCATGTTCAACATTTGCAATCTGTTTTAAGTGTGCTTAGGAAAGAAAAATTGTATGCCAACCTAGAAAAGTGCTCCTTTTGTACTGATCATGTGGTGTTTCTGGGTTTTGTTGTTAGTGCTGAGGGAGTACGGGTGGATGTGGAAAAGGTTAAGGCCATCCAAGAATGGCCAACACCTAAGACCCTGAGTGAGGTGAGGGGATTTCATGGTTTAGCAAGTTTCTATAGGAGATTTGTTAAGGATTTTAGTACATTCGCTGCTCCTCTAACTGAAGTTGTTAAGAAGAATGTGGGTTTCAAATGGGGTAAGAAACAAGAAGAGGCCTTTGCTGCCCTCAAACATAGGTTAACTAATGCACCCATTCTTGCTATGCCTAATTTTGCAAAATCATTTGAAATTGAGTGTGATGCGTCAAATGTGGGTATTGGGGCTGTTTTATTGCAAGAGGGACATCCAATAGCTTATTTTAGTGAAAAGTTAGGAGCCGCTGCCGTTAACTATTCAACTTATGATAAGGAATTGTATGCTTTGGTTAGGGCTTTACAAACTTGGCAGCATTACCTATTACCCAAAGAGTTTGTCATCCATAGTGATCACGAGTCCTTAAAATACTTAAAAGGCCAAGGAAAGCTTAATAAGAGGCATGCTAAGTGGGTAGAGTTTTTAGAGCAATTTCCATATGTCATCAAACATAAAATGGGGAAAGGGAATGTAGTGGCTGATGCACTGTCTAGGAGACATGCTTTACTTGCTATGCTTGAAACTAAACTGTTTGGTCTCGAGTCTTTGAAAGACATGTATGTGCATGATGTGGACTTTGCTGAAATTTTTGCTGCATGTGAAAAGTTTTCTGAAAATGGTTACTATAGGCATAATGGATTCTTGTTTAAAGCAAATAAATTGTGTGTGCCTAAGTGTTCCATTAGAGAGTTGCTTGTGAGTGAATCACATGAGGGGGGGTTGATGGGACACTTTGGGGTTCAAAAGACCCTGGAAATTCTGCAAGAGCATTTCTTTTGGCCTCATATGAGGCGTGATGTGCATAAGTTTTGTGGTCATTGCATTGTGTGTAAACAAGCTAAATCTAAGGTTAAACCTCATGGATTATATACTCCTTTGCCTGTTCCTGAATATCCTTGGACTGACATATCTATGGACTTTGTTTTGGGGCTGCCCAAAACCAAGAATGGAAAGGATTCTGTGTTTGTTGTTGTTGACAGGTTTTCTAAGATGGCACACTTCATCCCTTGCAAGAAAGTGGATGACGCTTGTCATGTGGCTGATTTGTTTTTCAAAGAAATAGTGCGGCTTCATGGATTACCGAGGAGCATTGTCAGTGATAGGGATGCAAAATTCCTTAGTCACTTTTGGAGGACCTTGTGGGGTAAGATTGGTACTAAATTGTTGTTTTCTACTACTTGTCACCCACAAACTGATGGTCAAACTGAGGTAGTCAATAGGACTTTAGGCACACTGCTTAGGACTGTTTTAAAGAAAAATCTTAAATCTTGGGAAGCCTGTTTGCCTCATGTTGAGTTTGCTTATAATCGGGCTGTCCATAGCACAACTAATTGTTCACCATTTGAGATAGTGTATGGATTTAATCCTTTGACTCCTCTTGATTTGTTGCCTATGCCTAACATTGCTATGTTTAAGCATAAGGATGCACAGGCTAAAGCTGAGTATGTGAAGAAGTTGCATGAGCAAGTGAAGGCTCAAATAGAAAAGAAAAATGCGAGCTATGCAAGGCAAGCCAACAAAAGCAGAAAGAAAGTCGTGCTTGAACCAGGTGATTGGGTTTGGGTACACCTGAGGAAGGAGAGGTTCCCAAAACACAGGAAGTCCAAGCTTCAACCTAGAGGAGACGGACCATTCCAAGTGTTGGAGAAGATCAACGACAATGCCTACAAGATTGACTTGCCTAGTGAGTATAATGTAAGTGCCACTTTCAATGTGTCTGATCTATCTCTTTTTGATGCAGATGGCGGAGCCTTGGATTTGAGGACAAATCCTTTTCAAGAAGGAGGGAGTGATGAGGACATAACCAAGGACCATGAAGCACTTGAAGGTCCCATGACCAGAGGCAGACTTAAACAAGCCCAACACGTCATAGAGACAAGGCTGGTCATTTGTATAGCTGCCATTGATGATGATTGAAGGCCCAAGTGGAGAAAGATGAAGGCCCAGAGGCAGAGACACTACCAAGACTACTAATTGTTGCTGAAGGCCCAAACTAACTTGAAGGCCCAAGTTAAATAAGTTTTAAGTTATAATTTTTTTATTGTAATTTTGGCCCAAACTGTTTAGAAGGCCCATGTCTATTTTTATCTTTTTGTTCAGATACACTATAAGTATTTGTTTTTGTTTTCAATAAAAGGGACTTTTGGCATTTTCATAAAATTTGGTGAGAGTTTCTCTCTGGGTTCCTTGTTGAACCAATTATCAGACTTATCAAGGTAATCCTTGTGGCGTCTACCCTGACTTATCTTCCTTCACCGGAAGTGGCGTCATCCAAAAATTCTACAGCCTGTATCAAGCGATCCGCTCCTACTCAGGTTCACATCAAGAAAAATATCAGTCGCGGCTTTACAACGGTCGATGTCGGCTATTGTATATTCAATTCAATCCCTGAATAATATTTGGATGATGTCTAGTAGGAAATGTTCAATCGGCGTCATCCGGTGATGCTTCTTTCCTAAACCTTCAACGGACATGTTACCGGGCCGACGTCGGCTAACATTTTTTTCGATCCGTATCGGTGAATCATGTTTTTTTGCCGATTTAGCTAATGTTTTCCTTGCCAAGCAAATGAAAACATGCCGGTGTCGGCGGAACTACAACTTGGGTTGAGCTCGAACGAAAAAACCTAGCCGACAAACGTTGACATTTTTATGGCAACAACGAACAAAATAGAATCCTCTACCGTTAAAAAATAGTATTGGCCAGCGTTTGTAAAAGAAATTGCGCAATGTCGGCTGAAAAATATCAGTCGCGGATTTACAGCAACCAATGTCGGCTACTGTATATTCAATTCAATCCCTGAATAATATTTGGATGATGTCTAGTAGGAAATGTTCAATCGGCGTCATCCGGTGATGCTTCTTTCCTAAACCTTCAACGGACATGTTACCTGGCCGACGTCGGCTAACATTTTTTTCGATCCGTATCGGTGAATCATGTTTTTTTGCCGAGTAGGCTAATGTTTTCCTTGCCATGCAAATGAAAACATGCCGGTCTCGGCCGAATCACAATTTGGGTAGAGCTCAAACGAAAAAACCTAGCCTACAAACGTTGACATTTTTATTGCAACACCGAACAAAATAGAATCCTCTACTGTTAAAAAATAGTATCAGCCAACGTTTGTAAAAGAAATTGCGCAATGTCGGCTGAAACATATCAGTCGCGACTTTACAACGGCCAATGTCGGCTGTTGTATCTTCAATTCAATCCCTGAATAATATTTGGATGATGTCTATTAGGAAATGTTCGATCGGCGTCATCCGGTGATGCTTCTTTTTTAAACCTTGATCGGACATGTTTCCTGGCCGACGTCGGCTAACATTTTTTTCGATCCGTATTGGTGAATCATGCTTTTATGCCGAGTTGGCTAATGTTTTCCTTGCCAAGCAAATGAATACATGCCGGTGTCGGCAGAACCACAACTTCGGGTGAGCTGGAACGAAAAAACCTAGCCGACAAACGTTGAAATTTTTACGGCAACACTGAACAAAATAGAATCCTCTACCGTTAAAAAATATTATCGGCCAGCGTTTGTAAAAAAAATTCGGCAATGTCGGCTGAAAAATATCAGTCGCGGCTTTACAACGGCCGATGTCGGCTATTGTATCTTCTATTCAATCCCTGAATAATATTTGAATGATGTCTAGTAGGAAATGTTCGATCCGTGTCATCCGGTTATGCTTCTTTTTTAAACCTTGATCAGACATGTTTCCTGGCCTACGTCGGCTAACATTTTTTTCGATCAGTATCGGTGAATCAAGTTTTTTTGCCGAGTTGGCTAATGTTTTCCTTGACAAGCAAATGAAAACATGCGAGTGTCGGCCGAATCACAATTTCGGTTGAGCTCGAAAGAAAAAACCTAGCCGACAAACGTTGAGATTTTTACGGCAACACCGAACAAAATAGAATCCTTTACCTTTAAAAAATAGTATTGGCCAGCGTTTGTAAAAGAAATTGCGCAATATCGGCTGAAAAATATCAGTCGCGGATTTACAACAACCGATGTCGGCTACTGTACCTTCTATTCAATCCCTGAATAATATTTGGATGATGTCTATTAGAAAATGTTCGATCGGCGTCATCCGGTCATGCTTCTTTATTAAACCTTGATCGGACATGTTTCCTGGCCGACGTCGGCTAACATTTTTTTCGATCCGTATCGGTGAATGATGTTTTTTTGCCGAGTTGGCTAATGATTTCCTTGCCAAGCAAATGTATACATGCCGGTGTCGGCCTAACCACAACTTCGGTTGAGCTCGAACGAAAAAACCTAGCCGACAAACGTTGAGATTTTTACGGCAACACCGAACAAAATAGAATCCTTTACCATTAAAAAATAGTATCGGCCAGCGTTTGTAAACGAAATTGCGCAATGTCGGCTGAAAAATATCAGTCGCGGATTTACAACCACCGATGTCGGCTATTGTATTTTCTATTCAATCCCTGAATTATATTTGGATGATGTCTAGGAAATGTTCGATTGGCGTCATCCGGTGATGCTTCTTTTTTTAACCTTGATCGGACATGTTTCCTGGCCGAGGTCGGCTTACATTTTTTTATATCAGTATCGGTGAATGATGTTTTTTTGCCGAGTTGGCTAATGTTTTCCTTGCCAAGCATATGAAAACATGCCGGTGTCGGCCGAATCACAATTTCGGTTGAGCTAGAACGAAAAAACCTTGTCGACAAAGATTGAAATTTTTACGGCAACACCGAACAAAATCGAATCCTCTACCGTTAAAAAATAGTATCGGCCAGCGTTTGTAAAAGAAATTGCACAATGTCGGCTGAAAAATATCAGTCGCGGATTTACAACCGCCGATGTCGGCTATTGTATCTTCTTTTCAATCCCTGAATAATATTTGGATGATGTCTATTAGGAAATGTTCGATCGGCGTCATCTGGTGATGCTTCTTTTTTAAACCTTGATCGGACATATTTCCTGGCCAACGTCGGCTAACCTTTTTTTCGATAAGTATCGATGAATCATGTTTTTTTGCCGAGTTGGCTAATGTTTTCCTTGCCAAGCAAATGTATACATGCCGGTGTCGGCGTAACCACAACTTCGGTTGAGCTCGAACGAAAAAACCTAGCCGACAAACGTTGAAATTTTTACGACAACACCGAACAAAATAGAATCCTTTACCGTTAAAAAATAGTATCGGCCAGCGTTTGTAAACGAAATTGCGCAATGTCGGCTGAAAAATATCAGTCGCGACTTTACAACGGCCAATGTCGGCTGTTGTATCTTCAATTCAATCCCTGAATAATATGTGGATGATGTCTATTAGGAAATGTTCGATCGGCGTCATCCGGTGATGCTTCTTTTTTAAACCTTGATCGGACATGTTTCCTGGCCGACGTCGGCTAACATTTTTTTCAATCCGTATTGGTGAATCATGCTTTTATGCCGAGTTGGCTAATGTTTTTCTTGCCAAGCAAATGAATACATGCCGGTGTCGGCAGAACTACTACTTCGGTTGAGCTCGAACGAAAAAACCTAGACGATAAACGTTGAAATTTTTACGGCAACACCGAACAAAATCGAATCCTCTACCGTTAAAAAATAGTATCGGCCAGCGTTTGTAAAAGAAATTGCACAATGTCGGCTGAAAAATATCAGTCGCGGATTTACAACCGCCGATGTCGGCTATTGTATCTTCTTTTCAATCCCTGAATAATATTTGGATGATGTCTATTAGGAAATGTTCGATCGGCGTCATCTGGTGATGCTTCTTTTTTAAACCTTGATCGGACATATTTCCTGGCCAACGTCGGCTAACATTTTTTTCGATAAGTATCGGTGAATCATGTTTTTTTGCCGAGTTGGCTAATGTTTTCCTTGCCAAGCAAATGTATACATGCCGGTGTCGGCGTAACCACAACTTCGGTTGAGCTCGAACGAAAAAACCTAGCCGACAAACGTTGAAATTTTTACGGCAACACCGAACAAAATAGAATCCTTTACCGTTAAAAAATAGTATCGGCCAGCGTTTGTAAACGAAATTGCACAATGTCGGCTGAAAAATATCAGTCACGGATTTACAACAACCGATGTCGGCTACTGTATCTTCTATTCAATCCCTGAATAATATTTGGATGATGTCTATTAAGAAATGTTTGATTGGCGTCATCCGGTCATGCTTCTTTATTAAACCTTGATCGGACATGTTTCCTGGCCGACGTCGGCTAACATTTTTTTCGATCCGTAACGGTGAATCATGTTTTTTTGCCGAGTTGGCTAATGTTTTCCTTGCCAAGCAAATGTATACATGCCGGTGTCGGCGTAATCACAACTTCGGTTGAGCTCGAACGAAAAAACCTAGCCGACAAACGTTGAAATTTTTACGGCAACACCGAACAAAATAGTATCCTTTACCGTTAAAAAATAGTATCGGCCAGCGTTTGTAAAAGAAATTGCGCAATGTCGGCTGAAAAATATCAGTCGCGGATTTACAACTGCCGATGTCGGCTATTGTATTTTCTATTCAATCCCTGAATAATATTTGGATGATGTCTATTAGGAAATGTTTGATCGGCGTCATCCAGTGACGCTTCTTTTTTAAACCTTGATCGGACATGTTTCCTCGTCGACGTCGGCTAACATTTTTTTCGATCAGTATCGGTGAATCATGTTTTTTTGCCGAGTTGGCTAATGTTTTCCTTGCCAAGCAAATGAAAACATGCCGGTGTCGGCCGAATCACAATTTCGATTGAGCTGGAACGAAAAAACCTTGTCGACAAAGATTGAAATTTTTACGGCAACACCGAACCAAATCGAGTCCTCTACAGTTAAAAAATAGTATCGGACAGCGTTTGTAAAAGAAATTGCGCAATGTCGGCAGAAAAATATCAGTCGCGGATTTACAACCGCTGATGTCGGCTATTGTATTTTCTATTCAATCCCTGATTAATATTTGGATGATGTCTATTAGGAAATGTTCGATTGGCGTCATCCGGTGACGCTTCTTTTTTAAACCTTGATCGAACATATTTCCTGGCCGAAGTCGGGTAACATTTTTTTCGATAAGTATCGGTGAATCATGTTTTTTTGCCGAGTTGACTAATGTTTTCCTTGCCAAGCAAATGTATACATGCCGGTGTCGGCGTAACCACAACTTCGGTTGAGCTCGAACGAAAAAACCTAGTCGACAAACGTTGAAATTTTTACGGTAACACCGAACAAAATAGAATCCTTTACCGTTAAAAAATAGTATCGGCCAGCGTTTGTAAACGAAATTGCGCAATGTCGGCTGAAAAATATCAGTCGCGACTTTTCAACGGCCAATGTCGGCTGTTGTATCTTCAATTCAATCCCTGAATAATATGTGGATGATGTCTATTAGGAAATGTTCGATCGGCGTCATCCGGTGATGCTTCTTTTTTAAACCTTGATCGGACATGTTTCCTGGCCGACGTCGGCTAACATTTTTTTCGATCCGTATTGGTGAATCATGCTTTTATGTCGAGTTGGCTAATGTTTTTCTTGCCAAGCAAATGAATACATGCCGGTGTCGGCAGAACTACAACTTCGGTTGAGCTCGAACTAAAAAACCTAGCCGACAAACGTTGAAATTTTTACGGCAACACCGAACAAAATAGAATCCTTTACCGTTAAAAAATAGTATCGGCCAGCGTTTGTAAACGAAATTGCGCAATGTCGGCTGAAAAGTATCAGTCACGGATTTACAACAACCGATGTCGGCTTCTGTGTCTTCTATTCTATCCCTGAATAATATTTGGATGATGTCTATTAGGAAATGTTTGATCGGCGTCATCCGGTCATGCTTCTTTATTAAACCTTGATCGGACATGTTTCCTGGCCGACGTCGGCTAACATTTTTTTCGATCCGTAACGGTGAATCTTGTTTTTTTGCCGAGTTGGCTAATGTTTTCCTTGCCAAGCAAATGTATACAAGCCGGTGTCGGCGTAATCACAACTTCGGTTGAGCTCGAACGAAAAAACCTAGCCGACAAACGTTGAAATTTTTACGGCAACACCGAACAAAATAGAATCCTTTACCGTTAAAAAATAGTATCGGCCAGCGTTTGTAAAAGAAATTGCGCAATGTCGGCTGAAAAATATCAGTCGCGGATTTACAACTGCCGATGTCGGCTATTGTATTTTCTATTCAATCCCTGATTAATATTTGGATGATGTCTATTAGGAAATGTTTGATCGGCGTCATCCAGTGACGCTTCTTTTTTAAACCTTGATCGGACATGTTTCCTCGTCGACGTCGGCTAACATTTTTTTCGATCAGTATCGGTGAATCATGTTTTTTTGCCGAGTTGGCTAATGTTTTCCTTTCAAGGCAAATGAAAACATGCCGGTGTCGGCGGTAGCACAACTTCGGTTGAGCCCGAATGAAAAAACCTTGCCGAAAAACTTTGAAATTTTTACGGCAACACCGAACAAAATAGAATTCTCTACCGTTAAAAAATAGTATCGGACAGCGTTTGTAAAAGAAATTGCGCAATTTCGTCAGAAAAATATCAGTCGCGGATTTACAACCGCCGATGTCGGCTATTGTATTTTCTATTCAATCCCTGAATAATATTTGGATGATGTCTTTTAGGAAATGTTCGATCGGCGTCATCCGGTGACGCTTCTTTTTTATACCTTGATCGGACATATTTCCTGGCCGAAGTCGGGTAACATTTTTTTCGATCAGTATGGGTGAATCATGTTTTTTTGCCGAGTTGGCTAATGTTTTCCTAGCGAAGCAAATGAAAACATGCCGGTGTCGGCCGAATCACAATTTCGGTTGAGCTCGATCGAAAAAACCTAGCCGACAAACATAAAAATTTTAACGGCAACACCGAACAAAATAGATTCCTCTACTGTTAAAAAATAGTATCGGCCAGCGTTTGTAAAACAAATTGCGCAATGTCGGCTGAAAAATATCAGTCGCGGATTTACAACCGCCAATGTCGGCTATTGTGATGAGGACATGACCAAGAGCAAGGGCAAGGATCCACTTGAAGGACTTGGAGGACCTATGACAAGGGCTAGAGCAAGGAAAGCCAAGGAAGCTCTTCAACAAGTGCTGTCCATACTGTTTGAATACAAGCCCAAGTTTCAAGGAGAAAAGTCCAAGGTTGTGAGTTGTATCATGGCCCAAATGGAGGAGGACTAAATGTGATACGAAATCAGAGTGTGGTAACGGAAGCAAACAACCAATAACGAAGGTACTAGGTACCACCCTTATTAGTCGAATTCTTTTAAGTATTTTTGGTATTTGTGTGTTTGGGTTTTTACGAAAAATCAGCAAGGAAAAATAAGCAATATTAAACTACACCAATAGCTTAATACGAGATTAGCACTCAACACCAATTGAGCTAATCGGACTATTTTCAAGACGACGCTTGCAAATAATCGGGCGAAAATGTAAACACAATTTCTAATTGGACTGAATTGTTCTTGTTTATTCAATAATCTGCAAATGATCAAATTACATCCATATATGGCCGAAAAACAGTAAGGCCTAATTAAACACAATAAAACTAGTAATAAAATGCAATTAATGACTTAATGCAATCAGCTCATGATATTCCTTTTCCATAATTAGCCACACGCCTATTTAAGGCCTTGAATGTCCCATTTATGCTTCTTTTGTAACCATCTTGGAAAGGTTTTGAATGGCTGAGTTTTATTTGTCTTAACTGATGAAAATGCTTAAAATAGCCAAGTAATTAAACTCAGCCCTTGATGAGGATTCCAAACAGCCCCCACGCCATTAACTTCCCTTTGAATGTCACTTGTGTTGATTTTCAACTCCTCTTGGTCAATTTTCGTACCAAAATGACACCACTTTGTTTCAATTTTAGAGTGTTTAGTTTGTCTAAATAATGGCCCAATCCTTGTAAAGTTGGCTGACCAAAAATATGTTTTGGGTTAATCAACTAAAAGGGCTTTAGTTAGGTTTAGTTCAAGTTGTAATAAGGGCCCAATTGGCAACCTAGGCATCAGCCTTTTGGGAGACCAAATGGTGGCTGACTTGTTGGCTGTTGGGGGTGACTTTTGGTTGCCACAATTTCAGTTACACTCAGCCATTAAGTTTTTTTAATTCCCTAGGTTAATGGCATTAAGTTATTTTAATTCTAGGTTAGTGGGTCATTACTAAAATCTGCTGTAAAGCTTCTATATAAGCTGAACCATTTTATCAATAAACACAAGTTGAGTTTTATTCAGAAAATTAGAGTTTATCTCTTTTATCTTAGTGAGAGTGATTCTCCTAAATTCTTGAGTGATTCAAGAACACCCTGGCTGTATCAAAGGACTTTCACAACCTTTGTGTGTTGCCCTCGCTGGAAAGAGTGATTCTTTCCTTCCAATCATCTCCACCCTTGTTCTTTCAAACCACAATTCCAGAAAATCCACCTCTGCCCAAAATTATCTCGTGACCATAACTCCCATTTTAAACACTCAAATTAAGTGATTCTTGAGCCTAAATTGAATTTCAAAACGAGACCTTTCACCTCGTTTTGGAATCACCTCATTTGGAGCCCTGTAGCTTCCGTTATTGCCATTTCTATATTTCTGTCCAGCCACCACTTAACCTACGTTTTACCATCCCATTCATCCATTTTATGCCAGAAACCACCTTTTAAGACCCACGAAATTATCCACCTTATTTTCCATCCTTTCCTTAATCAATTTCCGCATTTTCCATCAAGGTTTAATCCTAGACGATCCTAAGTCAGCCCTTGTGCCATGAGGGTTCATATCATATTGTATTTTCTATTCAATCCCTGAATAATATTTGGATGATGTCAATTAGGAAATGTTAGATCGGCGTCATCCTGTGATGCTTCTTTTTTAAACCATGATCGGAAATGTTTCCTATCCGACGTTGGCTAACATTTTTTATGATCAGTATCGGTGAATCATGTTTTTTTGCTGAGTTTTCTAATGTTTTCCTTGCCAAGCAAATGAAAACATGCCGGTGTCGGCAGAACTACAACTTGGGTTTAGCTCGAACGAAAAAACCTAGCCGACAAACGTTGAAATTTTTATGGCAACACCGAACAAAATAGAATCCTCTACTGTTAAAAAATAGTATCGGCCAGCGTTTGTAAAAGAAATAGCACAATGTCGGCTGAAAAATATCAGTCGCGGATTTACAACCGCCGATGTCGGCTATTGTATCTTCTATTCCATCCCTGAATAATATTTGGATGATGTCTATTAGGAAATGTTTGATCGGCGTCATCTGGTGATGCTTATTTTTTAAAAATCGACATATTTCTTGGAAAACGTCGGCTAACATTTTTTTAGATCAGTATTGGTGAATCATGTTTTTTTGCCGAGTTGGCTAATGTTTTCTTAGCCAAGCAAATGAAAACATGCCAGTGTCGGCCGAATCACAATTTCGGTTGAGCTCGAACGAAAAAACCTAGCCGACAAACATAAAAATTTTAACGGCAACACCGAACAAAATAGAATCCTCTACCGTTAAAAAATAGTATCGGCCAGCGTTTGTAAAACAAATTGCGCAATGTCGGCTGAAAAATATCAGTCGCGGATTTACAACCGCCGATGTCGGCTATTGTATCTTCTATTCCATCCCTGAATAATATTTGGATGATGTCTATTAGGAAATGTTCGATCGGCGTCATCTGGTGATGCTTCTTTTTTAAACCTTGATCGACATATTTCCTGGAAAACGTCGGCTAAAATTTTTTTAGATCAGTATTGGTGATTCATGTTTTTTTGCCGAGTTGGCTAATGAAAACATGTCGATGTCGGCCGAATCACAATTTTGGTTGAGCTCGAACGAAAAAACCTAGCCGACAAACATAAAAATTTTAACGGCAACACCGAATAAAATTGAATCCTCTACTGTTAAAAAAGAGTATCGGCCAGCGTTTGTAAAACAAATTGCGCAATGTTGGCTAGAAAATATCAGTCGCGGATTTACAACCGCCGATGTCGGCGATTGTATTTCCTATTCAATCCCTGAATAATATTTGGATGATGTCTATTATGAAATGTTCGATCGGCCTCATCTGGTGACGCTTCCTTTTTAAACCTTGATCGGACATGTTTCCTGGCCGAGGTCGGCTAACATTTTTTTATATCTGTATCGGTGAATCATGTTTTTTTGCCGAGTTGGCTAATGTTTTCCTTGCCAAGCAAATGAAAACATGTCGGTGTCGACCGAATCACAATTTCGGTTGAGCTCGAACGAAAAAACCTAGCCGACAAACGTAAAAATTTTAACGGCAACACCGAACAAAATTGAATCCTCTACTGTTAAAAAATAGTATCGGCCAGCATTTGTAAAACAAATTGCGCAATGTCGGCTAAAAAATATCAGTCGCGGATTTACAACCGCCGATGTCGGCTATTGTATTTTCTATTCAATCCCTGAATAATATTTGGATGATGTCTATTAGGAAATGTTCGAGTGGCGTCATCTGGTGACGCTTCTTTTTTAAACCTTGATCGGACATATTTCCTGGCCGAAGTCGGGTAACATTTTTTTCGATCAGTATCGGTGAATCATGTTTTTTTGCCGAGTTGGCTAATGTTTTCCTAGCCAAGCAAATCAAAACATGCCGGTGTGGGCCGAATCACAATTTTGGTTGAGCTCGAACGAAAAAACCTAGCCGACAAACGTTGAGATTTTTACGGGTGATGCTTCTTTTTTAAACCTTGATCGGACATATTTCCTGGCCAACGTCGGCTAAAATTTTTTTATATCAGTATCGGTGAATCATGTTTTTTTGCCGAGTTGGCTAATGTTTTCTTTGCCAAGCAAATGAAAACATGTTGGTGTCGGCAGAACCACAACTTCGGTTGAGCTTTAACGAAAAAACCTAGCCGACAAACGTTGAGATTTTTACGGCAACACCGTACAAAATAGAATCCTCTACCGTTAAAAAATAGTATCGGACAACGTTTGTAAAAGAAATTGCGCAATGTCGGCAGAAAAATATCAGTCTCGGATTTACAAACGCCGATGTCGGCTATTGTATTTTCTATTCAATCCCTGCATAATATTTGGATGATGTCTATTATGAAATGTTCGATCGGCGTCATCTGGTGACGCTTCATTTTTAAACCTTGATCGGACATGTTTCCTGGCCGAGGTCGGCTAACATATAATTATATCTGTATCGGTGAATCATGTTTTTTTGCCAAGTTGGCTAATATTTTCCTTGCCAAGCAAATGAAAACATGCCGGTGTCGGAGGAACTACAACTTGGGTTGAGCTCGAACGAAAAAACCTTGTCGACAAAGATTGAAATTTATACGGCAACACCGAACAAAATCGAATCCTCTACAGTTAAAAAATAGTATCGGACAGCGTTTGTAAAAGAAATTTCGCATTGTCGACAGAAAAATATCAGTCGCGGATTTACAACCGCTGATGTCGGCTATTGTATTTTCTATTCAATCCCTGATTAATATTTGGATGATGTCTATTAGGAAATGTTCGATCGGCGTCATCCGGTGATGCTTCTTTTTTAAACCTTGATCGGACATATTTCCTGGCCGAAGTCGGGTAACATTTTTTTCGATCACTATCGGTGAATCATGTTTTTTTGCCGAGTTGGCTAATGTTTTCCTAGCCAAGCAAATGAAAACATGCCCGTGTCGGCCGAATCACAATTTCGGTTGAGCTCGAACGAAAAAACCTAGCCGACAAACATAAAAATTTTAACGGCAACACCGAACAAAATAGAATCCTCTACTGTTAAAAAATAGTATCGGTCAGCGTTTGTAAAACAAATTGCGCAATGTCTGCTAAAAACTATCAGTCGCGGATTTACAACCGCCGATGTCGGCTATTGTATTTTCTATTCAATACCTGAATAATATTTGGATGATGTCTATTTGGAAATGTTCGAGTGGCGTCATCCGCTGACGCTTCTTTTCTAAACCTTGATCGGACATATTTCCTGGCCGAAGTCGGGTAACATTTTTTTCGATCAGTATCGGTGAATCATGTTTTTTTGCCGAGTTGGCTAATGTTTTCCTTGCCAAGCAAATGAAAACATGCCGGTGGCGGCAGAACTACAACTTAGGTTGAGCTCGAACGAAAAAACCTAGCCGACAAACGTTGAGATTTTTACGGCAACACCGAACAAAATAGAATCCTCTACCGTTAAAAAAAACAAACGGCCAGCGTTTGTAAAAGGGATTGCGCAATGTCGGCAAAAAAATATCAGTCGCGGATTTACGACGGCCGATGTCGGCTATTGTATTTTCTATTCAATCCCTGAATAATATTTGGATGATGTCTATTATGAAATGTTCGATTGGCGTCATCTGGTGACGCTTCCTTTTTAAACCTTGATCAGACATGTTTCCTGCCAACGTCGGCGAACATTTTTTTTGATCCGTATCGGTGAATCATGTTTTTTTGCTGATTTGGCTAATGTTTTCCTTGCCAAGCAAATGAAAACATGCCGGTGTCGGCAGAACTACAACTTCGGTTGAGCTCGAACGAAAAAACCTAGCCGACAAACGTTGAAATTTTTATGGCAACACCGAACAAAATAGAATCCTCTACCGTTAAAAAATAGTATCGGCCAGCTTTTGTAAAACAAATTGCGCAATGTCGGCTGAAAAATATCAGTCGCGGATTTACAACCGCCGATGTCGGCTATTGTATCTTCTATTCCATCCCTGAATAATATTTGGATGATGTCTATTAGGAAATGTTCGATCGGCGTCATCTGGTGATGCTTCTTTTTTAAACCTTGATCGACATATTTCCTAGAAAACGTCGGCTAAAATTTTTTTAGATCAGTATTGGTGAATCATGTTTTTTTGCCGAGTTGGCTAATGAAAACATGTCGGTGTCGGCCGAATCACAATTTTGGTTGAGCTCGAACGAAAAAACCTAGCCGACAAACATAAAAATTTTAACGGCAACACCGAACAAAATTGTATCCTCTACTGTTAAAAAAGAGTATCGGCCAGCGTTTGTAAAACAAATTGCGCAATGTTAGGTAAAAAATATCAGTCACGGATTTACAACCGCCGATGTCGGCTATTGTATTTTCTATTCAATCCCTGAATAATATTTGGATGATGTCTATTAGGAAATGTTCGAGTGGCGTCATCTGGTGACGCTTCTTTTTTAAACCTTGATCGGACATATTTCCTGGCCGAAGTCGGGTAACATTTTTTTCGATCAGTATCGGTGAATCATGTTTTTTTGCCGAGTTGGCTAATGTTTTCCTTGCCAAGCAAATGAAAACATGCCGGTGTCGGCCGAATCACAATTTCGGTTGAGCTCGAACGAAAAAACCTAGCCGACAAACGTTGAGATTTTTACGGGTGATGCTTCTTTTTTAAACCTTGATCAGACATATTTCCTGGCCAACGTCGGCTAAAATTTTTTTATATCAGTATCGGTGAATCATGTGTTTTTGCCGAGTTGGCTAATGTTTTCTTTGCCAAGCAAATGAAAACATGTTGGTGTCGGCAGAACCACAACATCGGTTGAGCTTTAACGAAAAAACCTAGCCGACAAACGTTGAGATTTTTACGGCAACACCGTACAAAATAGAATCCTCTACCGTTAAAAAATTGATGTGAACCTTACGGGGCGGATCACTTGATACAGGCTGTAGAGTTTTTGGATGACGCCACTTCCGGTGAAGGAAGATAAGTCAGGGTAGACGCCACTTCCGGTGAAGGAAGATAAGTCTAGGTAGACGCCACTTCCGGTTAAGGAAGATAAGTCTGGGTAGACGCCACTTCCAATGAAGGAAGATAAGTCTGGGTAGACGCCACAAGGATTACCTTGATAAGTCTGATAATTGGTTCAACAAGGAACCCAGAGAGAAACTCTCACCAAATTTTATCAAATGTCAAAAGTTTTTTTTTTTTATTCAAAACAAAAACCCATACTTATAGTGTAGCTAAACAAAAAGATAAAAATAGACATGGGCCTTCTAAACAGTTTGGGCCAAAATTACAATAAATAAAAATTATAACTAAATAGAACATATTTATTATGGGCCTTCAAATTAATCTTGGCCTTCAGCATCAATTAATAGTCTTGATAGTGTCTCTTCCTCTGGGCCTTCATCCTTCTCCACTTGGGCCTTCATCCTTCTCCACTCGGGGGCTTTGTCCTTCTCCACTTGGGCCTTCGTCCTTCTCCACTTGGGCCTTTAGACTGTATTTGGCCTGTTTCATGATTCTCATCATTCCCTCCTTCTTGGAAAACATTTGTCCTCAAATGTCCAAGATCATCACCGGGTTCAAGTACCACTTCCTTCCTTTTCTTTTGGGCTTGCTTGGCATAGCTTTCATTCTTCTTTGCAATTTGCACCTTCACTTGGTCATACAATTTTTTTACATACGCAACTTTGGTCTGTGCATCCTTATGCTGAGTCTCTTGGGGCTTGCTGTTGTAAGTTGGCTTGTTAGGCAATGAAGCTTCTAGAAGGAGATCAACTTGATGTTCTATGCTTCTTGAAGGTGGCAGTCCATGAGGAATCTCCTTGGAAAAGACATCTTTAAATTCCTGCAATAAGGGTTGAACACTAGGAGAAACATAAATAGTTAACTGATTAGAATTATCACTCTCTCTCTTTTGTGTATCACTCTTTTCCTCGGGTGTATCACTCTTCTTTTTCATATTCCTTTGTGGAGCCTCACTATTTTCTTTCTCTTGTTCTCTCTTTTCTCTCATTCTGATTTGGTCATCACACACTTCTCTAGGGGATAGAGGTTTAAGAGTAAACAAGGAAGATTTGGTCAACAAACGTTGCATTTGTGTAGTCCACGCGTCCAGAAATAAGCGTTGAGATTCATCCAGTTGATGATATACACCACCATTGTCACCAGCTCTTGCCATGATTAAGGAACAAAGAATTTTGCAGTAAATTAAAAAAAAATTCAGGACCTCACCACACTCTACTCACGTGTTTCTCTCTTTAATGGTAGTTCACTCGTGTTTGATGCTCTCAATATAGACTTTTGTGTGATGTTTTCACTCTTGCCTTTTACCACTCACTCCCTCTTAAGTTCCTGGATAGACCGAATTAGACACACAAGGTAATATAAAATAAAAGGAAAGACAATAGAATTATCAGAGTAACAGATTTGATTTGGGATAACAACTTGGACTTGATTTGGATAGCAGATTGGATTTGATTTGGATAACAGATTAGATTTGGATAACAAATCTGATTTGGATAATTTTTTTTTATTTGATTTGATTTGGATAATAGATCAGATTTGGGATAACAAATTAGATTTAATTTGGATAACAGATATGATAACAAATAAGATAACAGATAGGATAACAGATAAGATAACAGATATGACAACTAAAATTCAAATGCTCATAACTTTTGTTACGATTGTCTGTTTGAGGCCCACTATATATCAAAACGCTCAGAATTCAGAGGAGAATCTAGATAAGGGGATTTGTTCCACGATTTTCTTTAAAAAAAAACACCTCTAAATGCCTCAATTTCGTGTTCAAAGATCAAACACCCACTTTTTTTTTTTCAAATTTTTTTTGCAATTTTTTTTTTGACACAGTGTGAAAGACACAAGAAACAAGAACAAGGATGTGACAAGAACAAGAATGCAAATAACGGAACACAAGACGCAAACAAAAACGAAACAAGATGTAAACAAGAACGCAAATAACAGAACAAGGACAAAAACACGAACCTAGACAAATTACAAAGAAAAAAAAATAGGATAGGATAGGATAGAACCTGTATCAAGAGCCGAAGCTCTGATACCAGATGATGTGAACCTTACGGGGCGGATCACTTGATACAGGCTGTAGAGTTTTTGGATGACGCCACTTCCGGTGAAGGAAGATAAGTCAGGGTAGACGCCACTTCCGGTGAAGGAAGATAAGTCTAGGTAGACGCCACTTCCGGTTAAGGAAGATAAGTCTGGGTAGACGCCACTTCCAATGAAGGAAGATAAGTCTGGGTAGACGCCACAAGGATTACCTTGATAAGTCTGATAATTGGTTCAACAAGGAACCCAGAGAGAAACTCTCACCAAATTTTATCAAATGTCAAAAGTTTTTTTTTTTTTATTCAAAACAAAAACCCATACTTATAGTGTAGCTAAACAAAAAGATAAAAATAGACATGGGCCTTCTAAACAGTTTGGGCCAAAATTACAATAAATAAAAATTATAACTAAATAGAACATATTTATTATGGGCCTTCAAATTAATCTTGGCCTTCAGCATCAATTAATAGTCTTGATAGTGTCTCTGCCTCTGGGCCTTCATCCTTCTCCACTTGGGCCTTCATCCTTCTCCACTCGGGGGCTTTGTCCTTCTCCACTTGGGCCTTCGTCCTTCTCCACTTGGGCCTTTAGACTGTATTTGGCCTGTTTCATGATTCTCATCAAAAATAGTATCGGACAACGTTTGTAAAAGAAATTGCGCAATGTTGGCAGAAAAATATCAGTCGCGGATTTACAACCGCCGATGTCGGCTATTGTATTTTCTATTCAATCCCTGCATAATATTTGGATGATGTCTATTATGAAATGTTCGATCGGCGTCATCTGGTGACGCTTCATTTTTAAACCTTGATCGGACATGTTTCCTGGCCGAGGTCGGCTAACATTTATTTATATCTGTGTCGGTGAATCATGTTTTTTTGCCGAGTTGGCTAATATTTTCCTTGCCAAGCAAATGAAAACATGCTGGTGTCGGAGGAACTACAACTTGGGTTTAGCTCGAACGAAAAAACCTTTTCGACAAAGATTGAAATTTTTACGGCAACACCGAACAAAATCGAATCCTCTACAGTTAAAAAATAGTATCGGACAGCGTTTGTAAAAGAAATTGCGCATTGTCGACAGAAAAATATCAGTCGCGGATTTAAAACCGCTGATGTCGGCTATTGTATTTTCTATTCAATCCCTGATTAATATTTGGATGATGTCTATTAGGAAATGTTCGATCGGCGTCATCCGGTGATGCTTCTTTTTTAAACCTTGATCGGACATATTTCCTGGCCGAAGTCGGGTAACATTTTTTTCGATCGCTATCGGTGAATCATGTTTTTTTGCCGAGTTGGCTAATGTTTTCCTAGCCAAGCAAATGAAAACATGCCGGTGTCGGCAAAACTACAACTTCGGTTGAGCTCGAACGAAAAAACCTAGCCGACAAACGTTGAAATTTTTAGGGCAACACCGAACAAAATAGAATCCTCTACCGTTAAAAAATAGTATCGGCTAGCGTTTGTAAAACAAATTGCGCAATGTCGGCTGAAAAATATCAGTCGCGGATTTACAACCGCCGATGTCGGCTATTGTATCTTCTATTCCATCACTGAATAATATTTGGATGATGTCTATTAGGAAATGTTCGATCGGCGTCATCTGGTGATGCTTCTTTTTTAAACCTTGATCGACATATTTCCTGGAAAACGTCTGCTAAAATTTTTTTAGATCAGTATTGGTGAATCATGTTTTTTTGCCGAGTTGGCTAATGAAAACAAGTCGGTGTCGGCCGAATCACAATTTTGGTTGAGCTCGAACGAAAAAACCTAGCCGACAAACATAAAAATTTTAACGGCAACACCGAACAAAATTGAATCCTCTACTGTTAAAAAAGAGTATCGGCCAGCGTTTGTAAAACAAATTGCGCAATGTTAGCTAAAAAATATCAGTCACGGATTTACAACCGCCGATGTCGGCTATTGTATTTTCTATTCAATCCCTGAATAATATTTGGATGATGTCTATTAGGACATGTTCGATCGGCGTCATCCGGTGATGCTTCTTTTTTAAACCTTGATCGGACATATTTCCAGGCCAACGTCGGCTAACATTTTTGTATATCAGTATTGGTGAATCATGTTTTTTTGCCGAGTTGGCTAATGTTTTCCATGCCAAGCAAATGAAAAAATGCTGGTGTCGGCGGAACGACAACTTTTGTTGAGCTCTAACGAAAAGACCTAGCCGACAAACGTTGAGATTTTTATGGCAACACCGAACAAAATAGAATCCTCTACCGTTAAAAAATAGTAACGGCCAGCTTTTGTAAAAGGGAATGCGCAATGTCGGCAAAAAAATATCAGTCGCGGATTTAAAACGGCCGATGTCGGCTATTGTATTTTCTATTCAATCCCTGAATAATATTTGGATGATGTCTATTATGAAATATTCGATCGGCGTCATCTGGTGACGCTTCCTTTTTAAACCTTGATTGGACATGTTTCCTGCCAACGTCGGCTAACATTTTTTTCGATCCGTATCGGTGAATCATGTTTTTTTGCCGATTTGGCTAATGTTTTCCTTGCCAAGCAAATGAAAACATGCCGGTGGCGGCAGAACTACAACTTAGGTTGAGCTCAAACGAAAAAACCTAACCGACAAACGTTGAGATTTTTACGGCAACACCGAACAAAATAGAATCCTCTACCGTTAAAAAATAGAAACGGCCAGCGTTTGTAAAAGGGATTGCGCAATGTCGGCAAAAAAATATCAGTCGCGGATTTACAACGGCCGGTGTCGGCTATTGTATTTTCTATTTAATCCCTGAATAATATTTGGATGATGTCTATTATGAAATGATCGATCGGCGTCATCTGGTGACGCTTCCTTTTTAAACCTTGATCGGACATGTTTCCTGCCAACGTCGGCTAACATTTTTTTCGATCCGTATCGGTGAATCATGTTTTTTTGCCGATTTGGCTAATGTTTTCCTTGCCAAGCAAATGAAAACATGCCGGTGTCGGCAGAACTACAACTTCGGTTGAGCTCGAACGAAAAAACCTAGCCGACAAACGTTGAAATTTTTATGGCAACACCGAACAAAATAGAATCCTCTACCGTTAAAAAATAGTATCGGCCAGCGTTTGTAAAAGAAATTGCACAATGTCGGCTGAAAAATATCAGTCGCGGATTTACAACCGCCGATGTCGGCTATTGTATCTTCTTTTCAATCCCTGAATAATATTTGGATGATGTCTATTAGGAAATGTTCGATCGGCGTCATCTGGTGATGCTTCTTTTTTAAACCTTGATCGGACATATTTCCTGGCCAACGTCGGCTAACATTTTTTTATATCAGTATCGGTGAATCATGTTTTTTTGCCGAGTTGGCTAATGTTTTCCTTGCAAGGCAAATGAAAACATGCCGGTGTCGGCGGTAGCACAACTTCGGTTGAGCTCGAACGAAAAAACCTTGCCGAAAAACTTTGAAATTTTTACGGTAACACCGAACAAAATAGAATCCTCTACCGTTAAAAAATAGTATCAAACAGCGTTTGTAAAAGAAATTGCGCAATGTCGTCAGAAAAATATTAGTCGCGGATTTACAACCGCCGATGTCGGCTATTGTATTTTCTATTCAATCCCTGAATAATATTTGGATGATGTCTTTTAGGAAATGTTCGATCAGCGTCATCCGGTGACGCTTCCTTTTTAAACCTTGATCGGACATATTTCCTTGCACTTGAAGCACTTGAAGGTCATAGAGACAGACTTGAAGGTCCCATGACCAGAGGCAGACTTAAACAAGCCCAACACATCATAGAGACAAGGCTGGTCATTTGTATAGCTGCCATTGATGATGATTGAAGGCCCAAGTGGAGAAAGATGAAGGCCCAGAGGCAGAGGCACTACCAAGACTACTAATTGTTGTTGAAGGCCCAAACTAACTTGAAGGCCCAAGTTAAATAAGTTTTTAGTTATAATTTATTTTTATTGTAATTTTGGCCTAAACTGTTTAGAAGGCCCATGTCTATTTTTTATCTTTTTGTTCAGATACACTATAAGTATTTGTTTTTGTTTTCAACAAAGGGACTTTTGGCATTTGATAAAATTTGGTGAGAGTTTCTCTCTGGGTTCCTTGTTGAACCAATTATCAGACTTATCAAGGTAATCATTGTGGCGTCTACCCTGACTTATCTTCCTTCACCAGAAGTGGCGTCATCCAAACCTTCGTAGCCTGTATCAAACGATCCGCTCCTGCTCTGGTTCACATCATCTGGTATCAGAGCTTCGGCTCTTGATACAGGTTCTATCCTATCCTATCCTATCCTATTTTTTTTTCTTCGTAATTTGTCTAGGTTCGTGTTTTGTCCTTGTTCTGTTATTTGCGTTCTTGTTCTTGTTCTTGTTCTTGTCACGTTCTTGTTCTTGTTTCTTGTGTCTTTCAAACTTTGTGTCAAAAAAAAAAATTGTTTGAGTTCTTGTTTCTTGTTCTTGTGCCTATCATATTGTATTCTGTCTTTTCTTCATAACTTTTGTTTCAGCCTATTCGAATTCTGTTTGGGGTAAAAATTGCCTAATTGCCGAATTGCTAAATTGTCAAATTTGCCTAATGATGATTGCCTATTGAACGAATTCTAATAGCTGAACGTCTGAAAAAAAAAACAAAAAAATTTATAAAAACAAAGAAACGAAAAAAAAAAGAAAGAAAGAGAAAGAAAGAAAAAAAAAGGGAAACGGTTGCAAAAAAAAAAAAAGTTGCAAAAATTTTGAAAAAAAAAGAGTGGGTGTTTGATCTTTGAATACGAAATTGAGGCATTTAGAGGTGTTTTTTTTGAAAGAAAATCGTGGAACAAATCCCCTTATCTAGATTCTCCTCTGAATTCTGAGCGTTTTGATATATAGTGGGCCTCAAACGGATAACTGTAGCAAAAGTTATGAGCATTTGAAGTTTACTTGTCCTATCTAATATCTTATCTGTTATCCTACCTAATATCTTATTTGTTATCCTACCTAATATGTTATCTGTTATCCTACCTAATATCTTATCTGTTATCCTATCTATAATATCTTATTTGTTATCATATCTGTTACCCAAATTAAGGCTCACCTGTTATCCAAATCCAATCTAATATATTATTATCCAAATCAAGTCCAAGTTGTTATCCCAAATCAAATCTGTTTGTGATCATTATATTGTCTTTCCTTTTATTTTATATTACCTTGTGCGTCTAATTTGGTCCATCCAGGAACTTAAGAGGAAACACGAGTGGTAAAAGGCAAGAGGGAATACATTACACAAAAGCCTATTGAGAGCATTAAACACGAGTGTACTACCATCTAAGAGTTAAACACGTGAGTAGAGTGTTGTGAGGTCCTGAAACCTTAATAATTTTTATTACACATTTTTTTTCCCTGTTGAATTATGGCTGGAGCAGGTGGTGGTGGTGACCAGTATCATCAGTTGGACGACGCTCAACGTCTGTTACTGGATGCGATGAATGCATAGATGCAACGTTTGCTGGACCGTACCAATGAGGAGGTCTATGGACGACTAGAAGCTTTGGAGAACCAAGCCAATCAGAATGCTAGACGAAATATAGATGGGAATAGAGGTAACAATGGCGGTAATGACGGACCGAGGCAGAACTGGGTTGAGGGAGTAAAGCTCAATGTTCCTCCCTTCAAAGGTAGAAGTGATCCAGATGCCTACCTGGACTGGGAAATGAAGACTGAGCACATATTTGCCTGCAATGACTACACTGATGCGCAGAAAGTCAAGCTAGCAGCAGCTGAATTCTCCGACTATGCCCTTGTTTGGTGGCATAAATACCAAAGAGAAATGTTGAGAGAGGAAAGGCGAGAGGTAGATACATGGACTGAGATGAAAAGGGTGATGAGAAAAAGGTATGTGCCCACTAGCTATAACAGAACCATGCGACAGAAACTCCAAGGGTTGTCCCAAGGGAATTTAACCGTGGAAGAATATTATAAAGAGATGGAAATGGCGTTAGTGAGGGCCAACATCGAAGAGGACTCCGAAGACACAATGACTCGTTTCCTGAATGGTCTAAACCCTGAAATCAGAGATGTTGTTGAATTATAGGAGTATGTGGTGTTGGATGACTTGTTACATAGGGCGCTCCGGGTTGAACAGAAAATTAAAAGAAAAAGTGCAACAAGGAGGAACTCACCCAATACTTACAACCAAAACTGGGCCAACAGATCCAAGAAGGAGGGAGGTAATTCGTTCCGACCTGCAGCCACATCCCCGCATGGAAAGTCAGCAACGCCCAGTGTAGGTGGAAGCAAACATAACACCTCCACTTCCTCATCCAATACTGGAACTAGAAACATAAAATGTTTCAAGTGCTTAGGCAGAGGACATATTGCTTCTGAATGTCCAACCAGGAGGACCATGATCATGAAGGCTGATGGAGAAATCACTAGTGAGTCTGAAATCAGTGAAGAAGAAGTGGAAGAAGAAGACTATGAGGAGGAAGCTATGCAGGGTGATATGTTGATGGTGAGGAAAGAAAAAGAGTGAAACACTTGAGAGGGAAAAGAGAGAAAACAAAAAGAGTGAAACACTTGAGAGGGAAAAGAGAGAAAACAAAAAGAGTGAAACACTTGAGGGCAAACAGCTTTATTTAGCAACAAAAAGGGAGGTGAGGAGGGTGCTTTGTGCGAGACAACCCCTCTATTTATTGTTTTCTCAACGTCAGATGTTGCATGCTAACCCAATTGATGAATTTAAATTGCCTTCTAGTATTCAGTCTCTTCTGCAGGATTTTGATGATGTGTTTCCAGCAAGTGTACCAGATGGTTTGCCACCATTGAGGGGAATTGAGCATCACATTGATCTCATTCCAGGAGCGTCCTTGCCCAATCGGCCAGCTTATAGGAGCAACCCACAAGAAACTAAGGAGATCGAAAGGCAAGTATCCGAACTCCTGAGCAAAGGTTGGGTGAGAGATAGTATGAGTCCGTGCGCTGTACCTGTCATTCTAGTACCCAAGAAGGACGGCTCATGGAGGATGTGTTCTGATTGTAGAGCCATAAACAACATCACCATCAAGTATAGGCACCCAATCCCCAGGTTAGATGATCTTCTTGATGAACTGTATGGTGCATGTGTGTTTTTTAAAATTGATTTGAAAAGTGGCTATAATCAGATTAGAATCAGAGAGGGAGATGAATGGAAAACTGCCTTTAAAACAAAATATGGTTTGTATGAGTGGATGGTTATGCCATTTGGTTTGACTAATGCACCTAGTACTTTCATGAGATTGATGAACCATGTTTTAAGGGAATTTATTGGGAAATTTGTGGTGGTGTACTTTGATGATATTCTTATCTATAGCACTAGTCTTGATTTGCATGTTCAACATTTGCAATCTGTTTTAAGTGTGCTTAGGAAAGAAAAATTGTATGCCAACCTAGAAAAGTGCTCCTTTTGTACTGATCATGTGGTGTTTCTGGGTTTTGTTGTTAGTGCTGAGGGAGTTCGGGTGGATGTGGAAAAGGTTAAGGCCATCCAAGAATGGCCAACACCTAAGACCCTGAGTGAGGTGAGGGGATTTCATGGTTTAGCAAGTTTCTATAGGAGATTTGTTAAGGATTTTAGTACATTGGCTGCTCCTCTAACTGAAGTTGTTAAGAAGAATGTGGGTTTCAAATGGGGTAAGAAACAAGAAGAGGCCTTTGCTGCCCTCAAACATAGGTTAACTAATGCACCCATTCTTGCTATGCCTAATTTTGCAAAATCATTTGAAATTGAGTGTGATGCGTCAAATGTGGGTATTGGGGCTGTTTTATTGCAAGAGGGACATCCGATAGCTTATTTTAGTGAAAAGTTAGGAGCCGCTGCCCTTAACTATTCAACTTATGATAAGGAATTGTATGCTTTGGTTAGGGCTTTACAAACTTGGCAGCATTACCTATTACCCAAAGAGTTTGTCATCCATAGTGATCACGAGTCCTTAAAATACTTAAAAGGCCAAGGAAAGCTTAATAAGAGGCATGCTAAGTGGGTAGAGTTTTTAGAGCAATTTCCATATGTCATCAAACATAAAAAGGGGAAAGGGAATGTAGTGGCTGATGCACTGTCTAGGAGACATGCTTTACTTGCTATGCTTGAAACTAAGTTGTTTGGTCTCGAGTCTTTGAAAGACATGTATGTGCATGATGTGGACTTTGCTGAAATTTTTGCTGCATGTGAAAAGTTTTCTGAAAATGGTTACTATAGGCATAATGGATTCTTGTTTAAAGCAAATAAATTGTGTGTGCCTAAGTGTTCCATTAGAGAGTTGCTTGTGAGTGAATCACATGAGGGGGGGTTGATGGGACACTTTGGGGTTCAAAAGACCTTGGAAATTCTGCAAGAGCATTTCTTTTGGCCTCATATGAGGCGTGATGTGCATAAGTTTTGTGGTCATTGCATTGTGTGTAAACAAGCTAAATCTAAGGTTAAACCTCATGGATTGTATACTCCTTTGCCTGTTCCTGAATATCCTTGGACTGACATATCTATGGACTTTGTTTTGGGGCTGCCCAAAACCAAGAATGGAAAGGATTCTGTGTTTGTTGTTGTTGACAGGTTTTCTAAGATGGCACACTTCATCCCTTGCAAGAAAGTGGATGACGCTTGTCATGTGGCTGATTTGTTTTTCAAAGAAATAGTGCGGCTTCATGGATTACCGAGGAGCATTGTTAGTGATAGGGATGCAAAATTCCTTAGTCACTTTTGGAGGACCTTGTGGGGTAAGATTGGTACTAAATTGTTGTTTTCTACTACTTGTCACCCACAAACGGATGGTCAAACTGAGGTAGTCAATAGGACTTTAGGCACACTGCTTAGGACTGTTTTAAAGAAAAATCTTAAATCTTGGGAAGCCTGTTTGCCTCATGTTGAGTTTGCTTATAATCGGGCTGTCCATAGCACAACTAATTGTTCACCATTTGAGATAGTGTATGGATTTAATCCTTTGACTCCTCTTGATTTGTTGCCTATGCCTAACATTGCTATGTTTAAGCATAAGGATGCGCAGGCTAAAGCTGAGTATGTGAAGAAGTTGCATGAGCAAGTGAAGGCCCAAATTGAAAAGAAAAATGCGAGCTATGCAAGGCAAGCCAACAAAAGCAGAAAGAAAGTCGTGCTTGAACCAGGTGATTGGGTTTGGGTACACCTGAGGAAGGAGAGGTTCCCAAAACACAGGAAGTCCAAGCTTCAACCTAGAGGAGACGGACCATTCCAAGTGTTGGAGAAGATCAACGACAATGCCTACAAGATTGACTTGCCTAGTGAGTATAATGTAAGTGCCACTTTCAATGTGTCTGATCTATCTCTTTTTGATGCAGATGGAGGAGCCTTGGATTTGAGGACAAATCCTTTTCAAGAAGGAGGGAGTGATGAGGACATAACCAAGGACCATGAAGCACTTGAAGGTCCCATGACCAGAGGCAGACTTAAACAAGCCCAACACGTCATAGAGACAAGGCTGGTCATTTGTATAGCTGCCATTGATGATGATTGAAGGCCCAAGTGGAGAAAGATGAAGGCCCAGAGGCAGAGGCACTACCAAGACTACTAATTGTTGCTGAAGGCCCAAACTAACTTGAAGGCCCAAGTTAAATAAGTTTTTAGTTATAATTTATTTTTATTGTAATTTTGGCCCAAACTGTTTAGAAGGCCCATGTCTATTTTTTATCTTTTTGTTCAGATACACTATAAGTATTTGTTTTTGTTTTCAATAAAGGGACTTTTGGCATTTGATAAAATTTGGTGAGAGTTTCTCTCTGGGTTCCTTGTTGAACCAATTATCAGACTTACCAAGGTAATCCTTGTGGCATCTACCCTGACTTATCTTCCTTCACCGGAAGTGGCGTCATCCAAACCTTCGTAGCCTGTATCAAACGATCTGCTCCTGCTCAGGTTCACATCATCCTCTACCGTTAAAAAATAGTAACGACCAGCGTTTGTAAAAGTGATGAGAATCATGAAACTGGCCAAATACAGGCTAAAGGCCTAAGTGGAGAAGGACGAAGGCCTAAGTGGAGAAGGATGAAGGCCCAAGTGGAGAAGGATGAAGGCTCAAGTGGAGAAGGATGAAGGCCCAGAGGCAGAGACACTATCAAGACAATTAATTGTTGCTGAAGGCCCAAACTAATTTGAAGGCCCAAGTTAAATATGTTTTTAGTTATAACTTTTATTTATTGTAGTTTTGGCCCAACCTATTTAGAAGGCCCATGTCTATTTTTATCTTTTTGATCAGATACACTATAAGTATTGGTTTTTATTTTCAATAAAAAAAACTTTTGGCATTTTCATAAAATTGGGTGAGAGTTTCTCTCTGGGTTCCTTGTTGAACCAATTATCAGACTTATCAAGGTAATCCTTGTGGCGTCTACCCTGACTTATCTTCCTTCACTGGAAGTGGCGTCTACCCAGACTTATCTTCCTTCACTGGAAGTGGCGTCTACCTTGACTTATCTTCCTTCACCGGAAGTGGCGTCTACCCTGACTTATCTTCTTTCACGGGAATGGCGTCTACCCTGACTTATCTTATTTCACCGGAAGTGGCGTCTACCCTGACTTATCTTCCTTCATCGGAAGTGGCGTCATCCAATTCTCCGTAGCCTGTATCAAACGTTCTGCCCCGTAAGATTCACATCAAAAAGGGATTGCGCAATGTCGGCAAAAAAATATCAGTCGCGGATTTACAACGGCCGATGTTGGCTATTGTATTTTCTATTCAATCCCTGAATAATATTTGGATGATGTCTATTATGAAATGTTCGATCGGCGTCATCCGGTGACGCTTCCTTTTTAAACCTTGATCGGACATGTTTCCTGCCAACGTCGGCTAACATTTTTTTCTATCCGTATCGGTGAATCATGTTTTTTTTGCCGATTTGGCTAATGTTTTCCTTGCCAAGCAAATTTAAACATGGCGGTGTCGGCAGAACTACAACTTGGGTTGAGCTCGAACGAAAAAACCTATTACGGCAACACCGGAAAAAATAGAATCCTTTACCGTTAAAAAATAGTATCGGCCAGAGTTTGTAAAGGAAATTGCGAAATGTCGGCTGAAAAATATCAGTCGCGGATTTACAACCACCGATGTCGGCTATTGTATCTTCTATTCAATCCCTGAATAATATTTGGATGATGTCTATTAGGAAATGTTCGATCGGCGTCATCTGGTGATGCTTCTTTTTTAAACCTTGATCGGACATCTTTCCTGGCCAACGTCGGCTAACATTTTTTTATATCAGTATCGGTGAATCATGTTTTTTTGCCGAGTTGGCTAATGTTTTCCTTGCCAAGCAAATGAAAACATGCTGGTGTCGGCGGAACCACAACTTCGGTTGAGCTCTAACGGAAAAACCTAGCCGACAAACGTTGAGATTTTTACGGCAACACCGAACAAAATAGAATCCTCTACCGTTAAAAAATAGTAACGGCCAGCGTTTGTAAAAGGGATTGCGCAATGTCGGCAAAAAAATATCAGTCGCGGATTTACAACGCCCGATGTCGACTGTTGTATTTTCTATTCCATCCATGAATAATATTTGGATGATGTCTAGTAGGAAATGTTCGATCGGTGTCATCCGGTGATGATTCTTTTTTAAACCTTGATCGGACATGTTTCCTGGCCGACGTCGGCTAACATTTTTTTCGATCCGTATCGGTGAATCATGTTTTTTTGCCGAGTTGGCTAATGTTTTCCTTGCCAAATAAATGTATACATGCCGGTGTCGGCGTAACCACAACTTCGGTTGAGCTCGAACGAAAAAACCTAGCCGACAAACGTTGAAATTTTTACGCCAACAACGAACAAAATAGAATCCTTTACCGTTAAAAAATAGTATCGGCCAGCGTTTGTAAAAGAAATTGCGAAATGTCGGCTGAAAAATATCAGTCGCGGATTTATAACCACCGATGTCGGCTATTGTACCTTCTATTCAATCCCTGAATAATATTTGGATGATGTCTATTATGAAATCTTCGATCGGCGTCATCCGGTGATGCTTCTTTTTTAAACCTTGATCGGACATGTTTCCTGGCCGACGTCGGCTAATATTTCTTTATATCAGTATCGCTGAATCATGTTTTTTTGCCGAGTTGGCTAATGTTTTCCTTGTCTAGCAAATGAAAACATGCTGGTGTCGACGGAACCACAACTTCGGTTGAGCTAGAACGAAAAAACCTAGCCGACAAACGTTGAAATTTTTACGGCAACACCAAAAAAAATAGAATCCTCTACCGTTAAAAAATAGTAACGGCCTGCGTTTGTAAAAGGGATTGCGCAATGTCGGCAAAAAAATATCAGTCGCGGATTTACAACGGCCGATGTCGACTATTGTATTTTCTATTCAATCCCTGAATAATATTTGGATGATGTCTATTATGAAATGTTCGATCGGCGTCATCCGGTGACGCATATTTTTTAAACCTTGATCGGACATGTTTCCTGGCCGACGTCGGCTAACATTTTTTTCGATTCGTATCGGTGAATCATGTTTTTTTGCCGAGTTGGCTGATGTTTTCCTTGCCAAGCAAATGTATACATGCCGGTGTCAGCGTAACCACAACTTTGGTTGAGCTCTAACGAAAAAACCTAGCCGACAAACGTTGAGATTTTTATGGCAACACCGAACAAAATAGAATCCTCTACCGTTAAAAAATAGTAACGGCCAGCGTTTGTAAAAGGGATTGCGCAATGTCGGCAAAAAAATATCAGTCGCGGATTTACAACGGCCGATGTCGACTATTGTATTTTCTATTCAATCCCTGAATAATATTTGGATGATGTCTATTATTGATGAGGACATGTTCAAGAGCAACGGCAATGATCCACTTGAAGGACTTGGAGGACCTATGACAAGGGCTAGAGCAAGGAAAGCCAAGGAAGCTCTTCAACAAGTGCTGTCCATACTATTTGAATACAAGCCCAAGTTTCAAGGAGAAAAGTCCAAGGTTGTGAGTTGTATCATGGCCCAAATGGAGGAGGACTAAATGACACCACTTTGTCTCAATTTTAGAGTGTTTAGTTTGTCTAAATAATGGCCCAATCCTTGTAAAGTTGGCTGACCAAAAATATGTTTTGGGTTATTCAACTAAAAGGGCTTTAGTTAGGTTTAGTTCAAGTTGTAATAAGGGCCCAATTGGCAACCTAGGCATCAGCCTTTTGGGAGACCAAATGGTGGCTGACTTGTTGGCTGTTGGGGGTGACTTTTGGTTGCCACAATTTCAGTTACACTCAGCCATTAAGTTTTTTTTAATTCCCTAGGTTAATGGCATTAAGTTATTTTAATTCTAGGTTAGTGGGTCATTACTAAAATTTGCTGTAAATCTTCTATATAAGCTGAACCATTTTATCAATAAACACAAGTTGAGTTTTATTCAGAAAATTAGAGTTTATCTCTTTTATCTTAGTGAGAGTGATTCTCTTAAATTCTTGAGTGATTCAAGAACACCTTGGCTGTATCAAAGGACTTTCACAACCTTTGTGTGTTGCCCTCGCTGGAAAGAGTGATTCTTTCCTTCCTTTCATCATCACCCTTGTTCTTTCAAACCACAATTCCAGAAAATCCACCTCTGCCCAGAATTATCTCGTGGCCATAACTCCCATTTTACGCACTCAAATTAAGTGATTCTTGAACCTAAATTGAATTTCAAAACGAGACCTTTCACCTCGTTTTGGAATCACCTCATTTGGAGCCCTGTAGCTTCAGTTATTGTCATTTCTATATTTCTGTCCAGCCACCACTTAACCTACGTTTTACCATCCCATTCATCCATTTTATGCCAAGAACCACCTTATTAAGACCCACGAAATTAGCCACCTTATTTTCCATCATTTCCTTAATCAATTTCCGCATTTTCCATCAAGGTTTAATCCTAGACGATCCTAAGTCAGCCCTTGTGCCATGAGGGTTCATATCAATTATGAAATGTTCGATCGGCGTCATCCGGTGACGCTTCTTTTTTAAACCTTGATCGGACATGTCTCCTGGCCGACGCCGGCTAATATTCTTTATATCAGTATCGGTGAATCATGTTTTTTTGCCGAGTTGGCTAATGTTTTCCTTGCCAAGCAAATGAAAACATGCCGGTGTCGGCGGAACCACAACTTCGGTTGAGCTCGAACGAAAAAACCTAGCCGACAAACGTTGAGATTTTTACGGCAACACCGAACAAAATAGAATCCTCTACCGTTAAAAAATAGTAACGGCCAGCATTTGTAAAAGGGATTGCGCAATGTCGGCAAAAAAATATCAGTCGCGGATTTACAACGCCCGATGTCGACAGTTCTATTTTCTATTCAATCCCTGAATAATATTTGGATGATGTCTATTATGAAATGTTCGATCGGCGTAATCCGGTGACGCTTGTTTTTTAAACCTTGATCGGACATATTTCCTGGCCGACGTCGGCTAACATTTTTTTCAATTCGTATCGGTGAATCATGTTTTTTTGCCGAGTTGGCTAATGTTTTCCTTGCCAAGCAAATGTATACATGCCGGTGTCGGCGTAACCACAACTTCGGTTGAGGTCGAACGAAAAAACATAGCCGACAAAAGTTGAAATTTTTACGGCAACACCGAAAAAAATAGAATCCTTTACCGTTAAAAAATAGTATCGGCCAGCGTTTGTAAAAGAATTTGCGCAATGTCGGCTGAAAAATATCAGTCGCGGATTTACAACCACCGATGTCGGCTATTGTATTTTCTATTCAATCCCTGAATAATATTTGGATGATGTCTATTAGGAAATGTTCGATCGGCGTCATCTGGTGATGCTTCTTTTTTAAACCTTGATCGGACATCTTTCCTGGCCAACGTCGGCTAACATTTTTTTATATCAGTATCGGTGAATCATGTTTTTTTGCCGAGTTGGCTAATGTTTTCCTTGCCAAGCAAATGAAAACATGCTGGTGTCGGCGGAACCACAACTTCGGTTGAGCTCTAACGGAAAAACCTAGCCGACAAACGTTGAGATTTTTACGGCAACACCGAAACAAATAGAATCCTCTACCGTTAAAAAATAGTATCGGGCAGCGTTTGTAAAAGAAATTGCACAATGTCGGCTGAAAAATATCAGTCGCGGATTTACAACCGCCGATGTCGACTATTGTATCTTCTATTCAATCCCTGAATAATATTTGGATGATGTCTTATAGGAAATGTTCGATCGGCGTCATCCGTTGACGCTTCTTTTTTAAACATTTATCGGACATGTTTCCTGGCCGACGTCGGCTAACATTTTTTTCGATCCGTATCGATGAATCATGTTTTTTTGCCGAGTTGGCTAATGTTTTCCTTGCCAAGCAAATGAAAACATGCCGGTGTCGGCCAAATCACAATTTCGGATGAGCTCAAACGAAAAAACCTTGCCGACAAACGTTGAAATTTTTACGGCAACACCGAACAAAATAGAATCCTCTACCGTTAAAAAATAGTATCGACCAGCGTTTGTAAAAGAAATTACGCAATGTCGGCTGAAAAATATCAGTCGCGGCTTTACCACAGCCGATGTCGGCTATTGTATTTTCTATTCAATCCCTGAATAATATTTGGATGATGTCTTATAGGAAATGTTCGATCGGCGTCGTCCGTTGACGCTTCTTTTTTAAACATTTATCAGACATGTTTCCTGGCCGACGTCGGCTAACATTTTTTTCGATCCGTATCGATAAATCATGTTTTTTTTCCGAGTTGGCTAATGTTTTCCTTGCCAAGCAAATGAAAACATGCTGGTGTCGGCGGAACCACAATTTCGGTTGAGCTCAAACGAAAAAACCTTGCCGACAAACGTTGAAATTGTTACGGCAACACCGAACAAAATAGAATCCTCTACAGTTAAAAAATAGTATCGGCCAGCGTTTGTAAAAAAAAATACCGCAATGTCAACTGAAAAATATCAGTCACGGCTTTACAACGGCCGATGTCGGCCAATGTATCCTCTATTCAATCCCTGAATAATATTAGGATGATGTCTAGTAGGTAATGTTCGATCGGTGTCATCCGGTGATGCTTCTTTTTTAAACCTTGATCGGACATGTTTCCTGGCCTACGTCGGCTAACATTTTTTTCGATCAGTATCGGTGAATCATGTTTTTTTGCCGAGTTGGCTAATGTTTTCCTTGCCAAGGAAATGAAAACATGCCGGTGTCGGCCGAATCACAATTTCGGTTGAGCTCGAACGAAAAAACCTAGCCGACAAACGTTGAAATTTTTACGGCAACACCGAACAAAATAGAATCCCCTACCGTCAATAAATAGTATCGGCCAACGTTTGTAAAAGAAATTGCGCAATGTCGGCAGAAAAATATCAGTCGCGGATTCACAACGGCCGATGTCGGCCATTATATCTTCTATTCAATCCCTGAATATTATTTGGATGATGTCTAGTAGGAAATGTTCGATCGGTGTCATCCGGTGATGCTTCTTTTTTAAACCTTGATCGGACATGTTTCCTGACGGACGTCGGCTAACATTTTTTTCGATCCATATCGGTGAATCATGTTTTTTTGCCGAGTTGGCTAATGATTTCCTTGCCAAGCAAATGAATACATGCCGGTGTCGGCAGAAGCACAACTTCGCGTGAGCTCGAACGAAAAAACCTAGCCGACAAACGTTGAAATTTTTACGGCAACACCAAACAAATTAGAATCCTCTACCGTTAAAAAATATTAACGGCCAGCGTTTGTAAAAAAAAATTCCCCAATGTCGGCTAAAAAATATCAGTCACGGCTTTACAACGACCGATGTCGGCCATTGTATCTTCTACTCAATCTCTGAATAATATTTGGATGATGTCTAGTAGGTAATGTTCGATCGGTGTCATCCGGTGATGCTTCTTTTTTAAACCTTGATCGGACATGTTTCCTGGCCTACGTCGGCTAACATTTTTTTCGATCAGTATCGGTGAATCATGTTTTTTTGCCGAGTTGGCTAATGTTTTCCTTGCCAAGCAAATGAAAACATGCCGGTGTCGGCCGAATCACAATTTCGGTTGAGCTCGAACGAAAAAACCTAGCCGATAAACGTTGAAATTTTTACGGCAACACCGAACTAAATAAAATCCTCTACCGTCAAGAAATAGTATCGGCCATCATTTGTAAAAGAAATTGCGCAATGTCGGCAGAAAAATATCAGTCGCGGCTTCACAACGGCTGATGTCGGCCATTATATCTTCTATTCAATCCCTGAATATTATTTGGATGATGTCTAGTAGGAAATGTTCGATCGGTATCATCCGGTGATGCTTCTTTTTTAAACCTTGATCGGACATGTTTCCTGGCCGATGTCGGCTAACATTTTTTTCGATCCGTATCGGTGAATCAAGTTTTTTTGCCGAGGTGGCTAATGTTTTCCTTGCCAAGCAAATGAATACATGCCGGTGTCGGCAGAACCACAACTTCGGGGGAGCTGGAACTAATAAACCTAGCCGACAAACGTTGAAATTTTTACGGCAACACCGAACAAAATAGAATCCTCTACCGTTAAAAAATAGTATCGGCCAGCGTTTGTAAAAAAAAAATACCGCAATGTCGACTGAAAAATATCAGTCACGGCTTTACAACGGCCGAAGTCGGCCATTGTATCCTCTATTCAATCCCTGAATAATATTAGGATGATGTCTAGTAGGTAATGTTCGATCGGTGTCATCCGGTGATGCTTCTTTTTTAAACCTTGATCGGACATGTTTCCTGGCCTACGTCGGCTAACATTTTTTTCGATCAGTATCGGTGAATCATGTTTTTTTGCCGAGTTGGCTAATGTTTTCCTTGCCAAGCAAATGAAAACATGCCGGTGTCGGCCGAATCACAATTTCGGTTGAGCTCAAACAAAAAAACCTAGTCGACAAACGTTGAAATTCTTACGGCAACACCAAACAAAATAGAATCCTCTACCGTTAATAAATGGTATCGGCCAGCGATTGGAAAAGAAATTGCGCAATGTCGGCAGTAAAATATCAGTCGCGGCTTCACAACGGCCGATGTCGGCCATTGTATCTTCTATTCAATCCCAGAATAATATTTGGATGATGTCTAGTAGGAACTGTTCAATCGGTGTCATCCGGTGAGGCTTCTTTTTTAAACATTTATCGGACATGTTTCCTGGCCGACGTCGGCAAACATTTCTTTCGATCCGTATCCGTGAATCATTTTTTTTTGCCGAGTTGGCTAATCTTTTCCTCTCCAAGCAAATGAATACATGCCGGTGTCGGCAGAACCACAACTTCGGGTGAGCTGGAACGACAAAACCTAGCCGACAAACGATGAAATTTTTACGGCAACACCGAACAAAATAGAATCCTCTACCGTTAAAAAATAGTATCGGCCAGCGTTTGTAAAAAAAAATTCCCCAATGTCGGCTGAAAAATTTCAGTCGCGGCTTTACAACGACCGATGTCGGCTATTGTATCTTCTATTCAATCCCTGAATAATATTTGGATGATGTCTAGTTGGAACTGTTCGATCGGTGTCATCCGGTGAGGCTTCTTTTTTAAACATTTATCGGACATGTTTCCTGGCCGACGTCGGCTAACATTTCTTTCGATCCGTATCGGTGAATCATGTTTTTTTGCCGAGTTGGCTAATGTTTTCCTTGCCAAGCAAATGAATACATGCCGGTGTCGGCAGAACCACAACTTCGGGTGAGCTGGAACGAAAAAACCTAGCCGACAAACGTTGAAATTTTTACGGCAACACCAAACAAAATAGAATCCTCTACCGTTAAAAAATAGTATCGGCCAGCGTTTGTAAAAAAAAATACCGCAATGTCGACTAAAAAATATCAGTCACGGCTTTACAACGGCCGACGTCGGCCATTGTATCTTCTATTCAATCCCTGAATAATATTTGGATGATGTCTAGTAGGTAATGTTCGATCGGTGTCAACCGGTGATGCTTCTTTTTTAAACCTTGATCGGACATGTTTCCTGACCTACGTCGGCTAACATTTTTTTCGATCAGTATCGGTGAATCATGTTTTTTTGCCGAGTTGGCTAATGTTTTCCTTGCCAAGCAAATGAAAACATGCGGGTGTCGGCCGAATCACAATTTCCGTTGAGCTCAAACGAAAAAACCTAGCTGACAAAGGTTGAAATTCTTACGGCAACATCAAACAAAATAGAATCCTCTACCGTTAAAAAATATTATCGGCCAGCGTTTGTAAAAAAAAATTCCCCAATGTCGGCTGAAAAATTTTAGTCGCGGCTTTACAACGACCGATGTCGGCTATTGTATCTTCTATTCAATCCCTGAATAATATTTGGATGATGTCTAGTTGGAACTGTTCGATCGGTGTCATCCGGTGAGGCTTCTTTTTTAAACATTTATCGGACATGTTTCCTGGCCGATGTCGGCTAACATTTCTTTCGATCCGTATCGGTGAATCATGTTTTTTTGCCGAGTTGGCTAATGTTTTCCTTGCCAAGCAAATGAAAACATGCCGGTGTCGGCCGAATTACAATTTCTGTTGAGCTCAAACGAAAAAACCTAGCCGACAAACATTGAAATTTTTACGGCAACACCGAACAAAATAGAATCCTCTACCGTTAAAAAATAGTATCGGCCTTGCCAAGCAAATGAAAACATGCCGGTGTCGGCCGAATCACAATTTCAGTTGAGCTCAAACGAAAAAACCTAGCCGACAAACGTTGAAATTTTTACGGCAACACTGAACAAAATAAAATCCTTTACCGTTAAAAAATAGTATCGGCCAGCGTTTGTATAAGAAATTGCGTAATGTCGGCAGAAAAATATCAGTCGCGGATTTACATCGGCCGATGTTGGCTATTGTATTTTCTATTCAATCCCTGAATAAAATTTGGATGATGTCTATTAGGTAATGTTCGATCGGTGTCATCCGGTGATGCTTCTTTATTAAACCTTGATCGGACATGTTTCCTGGCCTACGTCGGCTAACATTTTTTTCGATCAGTATCGGTGAATCATGTTTTTTTGCCGAGTTTTCTAATGTTTTCCTTGCCAAGCAAATGAAAACATGCCGGTGTCGGCCGAATCACAATTTCGGTTGAGCTCAAACGAAAAAACCTAGCCGACAAACGTTGAAATTCTTACGGCAACACCAAACCAAATAGAATCCTCGACCATTAAAAAATTGTATCTGCCAGCGTTTGGAAAAGAAATTGCGCAATGTCGGCAGAAAAATATCAGTCGCGGCTTCACAACGGCCGATGTCGGCCATTGTATCTTCTATTCAATCCCTGAATAATATTTGGATGATGTCTATTAGGAAATGTTCGATCGGCGTCCTCCGGTGATGCTTCTTTTTTAAACCTTGATCGGACATGTTTCCTGGCCGACGTCGGCTAACATTTTTTTCGATACGTATCGGTGAATCATGTTTTTTTGCCGAGTTGGTTAATATTTTCCTTGCCAAGTAAATGAATACATGCCGGTGTCGGCGGAACCACAAATTCGGGTGAGCTGGAACGAAAAAACCTAGCCGACAAAAGTTGAAATTTTTACGGCAACACCGAACAAAATAGAATCCTCTACCGTTAAAAAATAGTATCGGCCAGCGTTTGTAAAAAAAAATACCGCAATGTCGACTGAAAAATATCAGTCACGGCTTTACAATGGCCGATGTCGGCTATTATATCTTTTATTCAATCCCTGAATAAAATTTGGATGATGTCTAGTAGGTAATGTTCGATCGGTGTCATCCGGTGATGCTTCTTTTTTAAACCTTGATCGGACATGTTTCCTGGCCTACGTCGGCTAACATTTTTTTCGATCAGTATCGGTGAATCATGTTTTTTTGCCGAGTTGGCTAATGTTTTCCTTGCCAAGCAAATGAAAACATGCCGGTGTCGGCCGAATCACAATTTCGGTTGAGCTCAAACGAAAAAACCTAGCCGACAAACGTTGAAATTCTTACGGCAACACCAAACCAAATAGAATCCTCTACCGTTAAAAAATAGTATCGGCCAGCGTTTGGAAAAGAAATTGCGCAATGTCGGCAGAAAAATATTAGTCGCGGCTTCACAACGGCCGATGTCGGCCATTGTATCTTCTATTCAATTCCTGAATAATATTTGGATGATGTCTAGTAGGAAATGTTCGATCGGTGTCATCCGGTGATGCTTCCTTTTTAAACCTTGATCGGACATGTTTCCTGGCCGACGTCGGCTAACATTTTTTTCGATCTGTATTGGTGAATCATGTTTTTTGGCCGAGTTGGCTAATGTATTCCTTGCCAAGCAAATGAATACATGCCGGTTGATGTGAACCTGAGTAGGAGCGGATCGTTTGATACAGGCTACGGAGGTTGGATGACGCCACTTCCGGTGAAGGAAGATAATTCAGGGTAGAGGCCACTTCCGGTGAAGGAAGATAAGTCCGGGTAGACGCCACTTCCAGTGAAGGAAGATAAGTCAGGATATACACCACTTCCGGTAAAGGAAGATAAGTCAGGGTAGACGCCACTTCCGGTGAAGGAAGATAAGTCTGGGTAGACGCCACTTCCAATGAAGGAAGATAAGTCTGGGTAGATGCCACAAGGATTACCTTGATAAGTCTGATAATTGGTTCAACAAGGAACCCAGAGAGAAACTCTCACCAAATTTTATCATAATGCCAAAAGTTTTTCTTATTCAAAACAAAAACCAATACTTATAGTGTAGCTGAACGAAAAGATAAAAATAGACATGGGCCTTCTAAACAGTTTGGGCCAAAATTACAATAAAAATAAATTATAACTAAAAACTTATTTAACTTGGGCCTTCAGCAACAATTAATAGTCTTGATAGTGTCTCTGCCTCTGGGCCTTCATCCTTCTCCACTTGGGGGCTTTGTCCTTCTCCACTTGGGCCTTCCTCTTTCTCCACTTGGACCTTTAGCCTGTATTTGGCCAGTTTCATGATTCTCATCACCGGTGTCGCCAGAACCACAACTTCGGGTGAGCTGGAACGAAAAAACCTAGCCGACAAACGTTGAAATTTTTACGGCAACACCGAAAAAAATAGAATCCTCTACCGTTAAAAAATATTATCGGCCAGCGTTTGTAAAAAAAAATTCCCCAATGTCGGCTGAAAAATATCAGTCGCGGCTTTACAACGACCGATGTCTGCTATTGTATCTTCTATTCAATCCCTAAATAATATTTGGATGATGTCTAGTTAGAACTGTTCGATCGGTGTCATCCGGTGATGCTTCTTTTTTAAACATTGATCGGACATGTTTCCTGGCCGACGTCGGCTAACATTTCTTTCGATCCGTATCGGTGAATCATGTGTTTTTGCCGAGTTGGCTAATGTTTTCCTTGCCAAGCAAATGAATACATGCCGGTGTCGGCAGAACCACAACTTCGGGTGAGCTCGAACGAAAAAACCTAGCCGACAAACGTTGAAATTTTTACGGCAACACCGAACAAAATAGAATCCTTTACCGTTAAAAAATAGTATCGGCCAGCGTTTGTAAAAAACAATACCGCAATGTCGACTGAAAAATATCAGTCACGGCTTTACAACGGCCGACGTTGGCCAATGTATCTTCTATTCAATCCCTGAATAATATTTGGATGATGTCTAGTAGGTAATGTTCAATCGGTGTCATCCGGTGATGCTTCTTTTTTAAACCTTGATCGGACATGTTTCCTGGCCTACGTCGGCAAACAATTTTTTCGATCAGTATCGGTGAATCATGTTTTTTTGCCGTGTTGGCTAATGTTTTCCTTGCCAAGCAAATGAAAACATGCCGGTGTCGGCCGAATCACAATTTTGGTTGAGCTCAAACAAAAAAACCTAGCCGACAAACGTTGAAATTGTTACGGCAACACCAAACAAAATAGAATCCTCTACCGTTAATAAATAGTATCGGCCAGCGTTTGGAAAAGAAATTGCGCAATGTCGGCAGAAAAATATCAGTCGCGGCTTCACAACGGCCGATGTCGGCCATTGTATCTTCTATTCAATCCCTGAATAATATTTGGATGATGTCTAGTAGGAACTGTTCGATCGGTGTCATCCGGTGATGCTTCTTTTTTAAACATTGATCGGACATGTTTCCTGGCCGACGTCGGCTAACATTTCTTTCGATCCGTATCGGTGAATCATGTTTTTTTGCCGAGTTGGCTAATGTTTTCCTTGCCAAGCAAATGAATACATGCCGGTGTCGGCCGAATCACAATTTCCGTTGAGCTCGAACGAAAAAACCTAGCCGACAAACGTTGAAATTTTTACGGCAACACCGAACAAAATAGAATCCTCTACCGTTAAAAAATAGTATCGGCCAGCGTTTGTAAAAAAAAATACCGCAATGTCGACTGAAAAATATCAGTCACGGCTTTACAACGGCCGACGTCGGCCATTGTATCTTCTATTCAATCCCTGAATAATATTTGGATGATGTCTAGTAGGAACTGTTCGATCGGTGTCATCCGGTGATGCTTCTTTTTTAAACCTTGATCGGACATGTTTCCTGGCCTACGTCGGCTAACATTTTTTTCGATCCGTATCGGTGAATCATGTTTTTTTGCCGAGTTGGCTAATGTTTTCCTTGCCAAGCAAATGAAAACATGCCGGTGTCGGCCGAATCACAATTTCCGTTGAGCTCAAACGAAAAAACCTAGCCGACAAACGTTGAAATTCTTACGGCAACACCAAACAAAATAGAATCCTCTACCGCTAAAAAATAGTATCGGCCAGCGTTTGTAAAAGAAATTGCGCAATGTCGGCCGAAAAATATCAGTTGCGGCTTTACAATGGCCGATTTCGGTTATTGTATTTTCTATCCAACCCCTTAATAATATTTGGATAATGTCTATTAGGAAATGTTCGAGTGGCGTCATCCGTTGACGCTTCTTTTTTAAACATTTATCGGACAAGTTTCCTGGCCGACGTTGGCTAACATTTTTTTCGATCCGTATCGATGAATCATGTTTTTTTGCCGAGTTGGCTAATGTTTTCCTTGCCAAGCAAATGAAAACATGCCGGTGTCGTCCGAATTACAATTTCTGTTGAGCTCAAACGAAAAAACCTAGCCGACAAACGTTGAAATTTTTACGGCAACACCGAACAAAATAGAATCCTGTACCTAAAAAATAGTATCGGCCTTGCCAAGCAAATGAAAACATGCCGGTGTCGGCCGAATCACAATTTCGGTTGAGCTCAAACGAAAAAACCTAGCCGACAAACGTTGAAATTTTTACGGCAACACTGAACAAAATAAAATCCTTTACCGTTAAAAAATAGTATCGGCCAGCGTTTGTATAAGAAATTGCGCAATGTCGGCAGAAAAATATCAGTCGCAGATTTACAATGGCCGATGTTGGCTATTGTATTTTCTATTCAATCCCTGAATAATATTTGGATGATGTCTATTAGGAAATGTTCGATCGGCGTCCTCCGGTGATGCTTCTTTTTTAAACCTTGATCGGACATGTTTCCTGGCCGACGTCGGCTAACATTTTTTTCGATACGTATCGGTGAATCATGTTTTTTTGCGTAGTTGGTTAATATTTTCCATGCAAAGTAAATGAATACATGCCGGTGTCGGCGGAACCACAACTTCGGGTGAGCTGGAACGAAAAAACCTAGCCGAGAAAAGTTGAAATTTTTACGGCAACACCGAACAAAATTGAATCCTCTACCGTTAAAAAATAGTATCGGCCAGCGTTTGTAAAAAAAAATACCGCAATTTCGACTGAAAAATATCAGTCACGGCTTTACAATGGCCGATGTCGGCTATTATATCTTCTATTCAATTCCTGAATAAAATTTGGATGATGTCTAGTAGGTAATGTTCGATCGGTGTCATCCGGTGATGCTTCTTTTTTAAAACATGATCGGACATGTTTCCTGGCCGAAGTCGGCTAACATTTTTTTCGATCAGTATCGGTGAATCATGTTTTTTGGCCGAGTTGGCTAATGTATTCCTTGCCAAGCAAATGAATACATGCCGGTGTCGGCAGAACCACAACTTCGGGTGGGCTGGAACGAAAAAACCTAGCCGACAAACGTTGAAATTTTTACGGCAACACCGAAAAAAATAGAATCCTCTACCGTTAAAAAATAGTATCGGCCAGCGTTTGGAAAAGAAATTGCGCAATGTCGGCAGAAAAATATCAGTCGCGGCTTCACAACGGCCGATGTCGGCCATTGTATCTTCTATTCAATCCCTGAATAATATTTGGATGATGTCTAGTAGGAACTGTTCGATCGGTGTCATCTGGTGATGCTTCTTTTTTAAACATTGATCGGACATGTTTCCTGGCCGACGTCGGATAACATTTCTTTCGATCCGTATCGGTGAATCATGTTTTTTTGCCGAGTTGGCTAATGTTTTCCTTGCCAAGCAAATGAATACATGCCGGTGTCGGCCGAATCACAATTTCCGTTGAGCTCGAACGAAAAAACCTAGCCGACAAACGTTGAAATTTTTACGGCAACACCGAACAAAATAGAATCCTCTACCGTTAAAAAATAGTATCGGCCAGCGTTTGTAAAAAAAAATACCGCAATGTCGACTGAAAAATATCAGTCACGGCTTTACAACGGCCGACGTCGGCCATTGTATCTTCTATTCAATCCCTGAATAATATTTGGATGATGTCTAGTTGGAACTGTTCGATCGGTGTCATCCGGTGATGCTTCTTTTTTAAACCTTGATCGGACATGTTTCCTGGCCTACGTCGGCTAACATTTTTTTCGATCCGTATCGGTGAATCATGTTTTTTTGCCGAGTTGGCTAATGTTTTCCTTGCCAAGCAAATGAAAACATGCCGGTGTTGGCGGAACCACAACTTCGGTTGTGCTCGAACGAAAAAACCTAGCCGAAAAACATTGAAATTTTTACGACAACACCGAACAAAATAGAATCCTCTACCGTTAAAAAATAGTATCGGCCACCGTTTGTAAAAGAAATTGCGCAATGTCGGCAGAAAAATATCAGTCGCGGCTTTACAACGGCCGATGTCGGCTATTGTATTTTGGATTCAATCCCAAAATAATATTTGGATGATGACTATTAGTAAATGTTCGATCGGCGTCATCCGGTGATGCATCTTTTTTAAACCTTGATCGGACATGTCTCCTGGGCGACGTCGACTAACATTTTTTTCGATCCGTATCGGTGAATCATGTTTTTTTGCTGAGTTGGCTAATGTTTTCCTTGCCAAGCAAATGAAAACATGCCGGTGTTGGCGGAACCACAACTTCGGTTGTGCTCGAACGAAAAAACCTAGCCGAAAAACATTGAAATTTTTATGGCAACACCGAACAAAATAGAATCCTCTACCGTTAAAAAATAGTTTCGGCCAGCGTTTGTAAATAAAAATTGCGCAATGTCGGCTGAAAAATATCAGTCGCGGCTTTACAACGGCCGATGTCGGCTATTGTATCTTCTATTCAATCCCTAAATAATATTTGGATGATGTCTAGTAGGAAATGTTCGATCGGCGTCATCCGGTGATGCTTCTTTTTTAAACCTCGATCGGACATGTTTCCTGGAAGACGTCGGCTAAAATTTTTTTTCGATCCGTATTGGTGAATCATGTTTTTTTGCCGAGTTGGCTAATGTTTTCCTTTCCAAGCAAATGAAAACATGCCGGTGTCGGCTGAATCACAATTTCGGTTGAGCTCGAACGAAAAAACCTAGCCGACAAACATTGAAATTTTTACGGCAACACCGAACAAAATAAAATCCTCTACCGTTAATGATGAGGACATGATCAAAAGCAAGGGCAAGGATCCACTTGAAGGACTTGGAGGGCCTATGACAAGGGCTAGAGCAAGGAAAGCCAAGGAAGCTCTTCAACAAGTGGTATCCATACTATTTGAATACAAGCCCAAGTTTCAAGGAGAAAAGTCCAAGGTTGTGAGTTGTATCATGGCCCAAATGGAGGAGGACTAAATGGCACCACTTTGTCTCAATTTTAGAGTGTTTAGTTTGACTAAATAATGGCCCAATCCTTGTAAAGTTGGCTGACCAAAAATATGTTTTGGGTTAATCAACTAAAAGGGCTTTAGTAGGTTTAGTTCAAGTTGTAATAAGGGCCCAATTGGCAACCTAGGCATCAGCCTTTTGGGAGACCAAATGGTGGCTGACTTGTTGGCTGTTGGGGGTGACTTTTGGTTGCCACAATTTCAGTTACACTCAGCCATTAAGTTTTTTTTAATTCCCTAGGTTAATGGCATTAAGTTATTTTAATTCTAGGTTAGTGGGTCATTACTAAAATCTGCTGTAAAGCTTCTATATAAGCTGAATCATTTTATCAATAAACACAAGTTGAGTTTTATTCAGAAAATTAGAGTTTATCTCTTTTATCTTAGTGAGAGTGATTCTCCTAAATTCTTGAGTGATTCAAGAACACCCTGGCTGTATCAAAGGACTTTCACAACCTTTGTGTGTTGCCCTCGCTGGAAAGAGTGATTCTTTCCTTCCTTTCATCTTCACCCTTGTTCTTTCAAACCACAATTCCAGAAAATCCACCTCTGCCCAGAATTATCTCGTGGCCATAACTCCCATTTTACGCACTCAAATTAAGTGATTCTTAAGCCTAAATTGAATTTCAAAACGAGACCTTTCACCTCCTTTTGGACTCGCCTCATTTGGAGCCCTATAGCTTCAGTTATTGCCATTTCCATATTTCTGTCCAGCCACCACTTAACCTACGTTTTATCATCCCATTCATCCATTTTATGCCAAGAACCACCTTATTAAGACCCACGAAATTAACCACCTTATTTTCCATCATTTCCTTAATCAATTTCCGCATTTTCCATCAAGGTTTAATCCTACACGATCCTAAGTCAGCCCTTGTGCCATGAGGATTCATATCAGTTAAAAAATAAGATCGGCCAGCGTTTGTAAAAAAAATTGCGCAATGTCGGCAGAAAAATATCAGTCGCGGCTTTACAACGACCGATGTCGACTATTGTATTTTCTATTCAATCCCTGAATAATATTTGGATGATGTCTATTAGGAAATGTTCGATCGGTGTCATCCGGTGATGCTTCTTTTTTAAACCTTGATCAGACATGTTTCTTGGTCGACGTCGGCTAACATTTTTTTCGATCCGTATCGGTGAATCATGTTTTTTTGCCGAGTTGGCTAATGTTTTCCTTGCCAAGCACATGAAAACATGCCGGTGTCGGCGGAACCACAACTTCGGTTGAGCTCGAACGAAAAAACCTAGCCGACAAACGTTGAAATTTTTACGGCAACACCGAAAAAAATAGAATCCTCTACCGGTAAAAAATAGTATCGGCCAGCGTTTGTAAACAAAAATTGCGCAATGTCGGCTGAAAAATATCAGTCGCGGCTTTACAACGGCCGATGTCGGCTATTGTATCTTCTATTCAATCCCTGAATAACATTTGGATGATGTCTATTAGGAAATGTTCGATCGGCGTCTTCCAGTGATGCTTCCTTTTTAAACCTTGATCGGACATGTTTCCTGGCCAACGTCGGCTAACATTTTTTTTTATCAGTATCGGTGAATCATGTTTTTTTTGCCGAGTTGGCTAATGTTTTCCTTGCCAAGCAAATGAAAACATGCCGGTGTCGGCCGAATCACAATTTCGGTTGAGCTCGAACGAAAAAACCTAGCCGACAAACATTGAAATTTTTACGGCAACACCGAACAAAATAGAATCCTCTACCGTTAAAAAATAGTATCGGCCAGCGTTTGTAAAAGAAATTGCGCAATGTCGGCTGAAATATATCAGTCGCGGCTTTACAACAAACAATGTCGGCTATTGTATTTTCTATTCAATCCTTGAAAATTATTTGGATGATGTCTATTAGGTAATGTTCGATCGGCTCATCCGGTAATGCTTCTTTTTTAAACCTCGATCGATCATCTTTCCTGGCCGACGTTGGCTAGTATTTTTTAAGATCAGTATCGGTGAATCATATTTTTTTGCTAAGGTTTCCTAATGTTTTCTTGCCAAGCAAATGAAAACTTGCCGGTGTCGGCCGAAACACAACTTTGGTTGACCTCGAACGAAAAAACTAACCGACCTACATTGAAATTTTTATGGCAACACCGAACAAATATGAATCCTCTACTGCTAAAAAATAGTATCGACCAGCGTTTGAAAAAAAAATTGCGCAATGTCAGCTTAAAAATATCAATCGCGGCTTTACAACGACCGATGTCGGCTATTGTATTTTCTATTCAATGCCTGAATAATATTTGGATGATGTCTATAAGGAAATGTTCGACCGTCGTCATCCGGTGATGCTTCTTTTTTAAACCTCGATCGTTCATCTTTCCTGGCGTCTAGCATTTTTACGATCAGTATCGGTGAATCAAGTTTTTTTGCCGAGGATGGCTAATGTTTTCCTTGCAAGGGAAATGAAAAGATGTCGGTGTCGGTCGAATCATCACTTCGGTTGAGCTCGAACCAAAAAACCTTGCCGACCTACATTGAAATTTTTACAGCAACACCGAACAAAATAGAATCCTCTACCGTTAAAAAAATAGTATCGGCCAGCGTTTGTAAAAAGAATTGCGCAATGTCGGCTGAAAAATATCAGCCGCGGCTTTACAACGGTCGATATCGGCTATTGTATCTTCTATTCAATCCCGGAATAATATTTGGAATATGTATTAGGAAATGTTCGATCGGCGTGATCCGGTGATGCTTCATTTTTAAACTTCGATTGGTTATCTTTCCTGGCCGACGTCGACTAACATTTTTTTCGATCAGTATCGGTGAATCATGTTTTATTGCCGAGGTTGGCTAATGTTTTCCTTGCCAAGGATATGAAAACATGCCGATGTCGGCCGAAACACATCTTCGGTTGAGGTCGAATGAAAAAACCTAGCCGACCTACATTGTAAATTTTGACCACAACACCGAACCAAATAGCATCCTCTACCGAAAAAAAAATAGTATCAGCCAGCGTTTGTATAAAAATTGCGCAATGTCGGCTGAAAAAATCAGTCGCGGCTTTACAACGACCGATGTCGACTATGGTATTTTCTATTCAATCCCTGAATAATATTTGGATGATGTCTATTAGGAAATGTTCGATCGGCGTGATCCGGTGATGCTTCATTTTTAAACTTCGATTGGTCATCTTTCCCGGCCGACGTCGACTAACATTTTTTTCAATCAGTATCGGTGAATCATGTTTTATTGCCGAAGTTGGCTAATGTTTTCCTTGCCAAGCAAATGAAAACATGTCGGTGTTGGCAGAAACACAACTTCGGTTGAGCTCGAACGAAAAAACCTAGCCGACCTACATTGAAAATTTTTACGGAAACACCGAACAAAAAAGCATCCTCTACCGAAAAAAAAATACTATTGGCCTGCGTTTGTAATAAAAATTCTGCAATGTCGGCTGAAAAATATCAGTCGCGGCTTTACAACGGCCGATGTCGGCTATTGGATTTTCTATTCAATCCCGGAATAATATTTGGATGTTGTCTATTAGGAAATTTTCGATCGGCGTCATCCGGTGATGCTTCTTTTTTAAACCTCAATCGTTCATCTTTCCTGGCCGACGTCGGCTACTATTTTTTTCGATCAGTATCTGTGAATCATGTTTTTTTGCCGAGGTTGGCTAATATTTTCCTTGCCAAGCAAATGAAAACATGTCGGTGTCGGCAAAAACACAACTTCGGTTGAGCACAAACGAAGAAACCTAGCCGACCTACATTGTAAATTTATGCGGCAACACCGAACAAAAAAGCATCCTCTACCGAAAAAAATATTATCGGCAAGCGTTTGTAAAATAAATTGCACATTGTCGGCTGAAAAATATCATTCGACGCTTTACAATGACCGATGTCGGCTATTGTATTTGCTATTCAATGCCGGAATAATATTTGGATGATGCCTATTAGGAAATGTTCGATCGGCGTCATCCGGTGATGCTTCTTTTTTAAACCTCGATCGGTAATCTTTCCTGGCCGACGTCGACAAACATTTTTTTCGATCAGTATAGGTGAAACATGTTTTTTTGCCGAGGTTGGCTAATATGTTTTCCTTGCCAAACAAATGAAAACATGCCGGTGTCGGCCGAAACACAACTTCGGTTGAGCTCGAACGAAGACACCTAGCCGACCTACATTGAAATTTTTTACGGAAACACCGAACAAAAAAGCATCCTCTACCGTAAAAAAACTATTATCGGCCAGCGTATGTAAAAAAAATTGCGCAGTGTCGGCTGAAAAATATCAGTCACAACTTTATAACGGCCGATGTCGGATATTGTATCTTCTATTCAATCCCTAAATAATATTTGGATGATATCTATTAGAAAATGTTCGATCGGCGCCATCCGGTGATGTATCTTTTTTAAACTTCAATCGGTCATCTTTCCTGGCCGACGTCGGCTAACATTTTTTTCGATCAGTATCGGTGAATCATGTTTTTTTGCCGAGGTTGGCTAATGTTTTCCTTTCCAAGCAAATGAAAACATGCCAGTGTCGGCCGAAACACAACTTCGGTTGAGCACGAACGAAAAAAGCTAGCCGACCTACATTGTAAATTTTTACGGCAACACCGAACAAAAAAGCATCCTCTACCGTAAAAAAATATTATCGGCCAGCGTTTGTAAAAAAAATTGCGCAATGTCTGCTAAAAAATATCAGTCGCGGCCTGTCGACTATTGTATTTTCTATTCAATCCCTGAATAATATTTGGATGATGTCTATTAGGAAATGTTCGATCGGCGTCATCCGGTGATGCTTCTTTATTAAACCTCGATCTTTCCTGGCTAATGTCTGCTAGCATTTTTTCGATCAGTATCGGTGAATCATGTTTTTTTGTCGAGGATGGCTAATGTTTTCCTTGCCAAGCAAATGAAAACATGCCGGTGTCGGCCGAAACACAACTTCGGTTGAGCTCGAACGAAAAAACCTAGCCGACCCACATTGTTAATTTTTACGGAAACACCGAACAAAAAAGTGTCCTCTATCGAAAAAAAATATTTTTTGCCTGCGTTTGTAATAAAAATAATCCAATGTCTGCTGAAAAATAGCAGTCGCGGCTTTACAACGGCCGATGTCGGCTATTGTATTTTCTATTCAATCCCTGAATAATATTTGGATGATGTCTATTAGGAAATGTTCGATTGGCGTCATCCAGTGATGCTTCTTTTTTAAACCTCGATCGGTCATCATTCCTGGCCGACATCGACTAGCATGTTTTTCGATCAGTATCGGTGAATCATGTTTTTTTGCCGAGGTTGGATAATGTTTTCCTCGCCAAGCAAATGAAAACATGCCGGTGTCGGCCGAAACAAAACTTCGGTTGAGCTCGAACGAAAAAACCTAGCCGACCTACATTGAAAATTTTTACGGAAACACCAAACAAAAAAGCATCCTCTACTGAAAAAAAATACTATCGGTATGCGTTTGTAATAAAAATTGTCCAATGTCTGCTGAAAAATAGCAGTCGCGGCTTTACAACGGCCGATTTCGGCTATTGTATTTTCTATTCAATCCCTGAATAATATTTGGATGATGTATATTAGGAAATTTTCGATCGGCGTCATCCGGTGATGCTTCTGTTTTAAGCCTCAATCGGTGTCGGCCGAAACATGTTTTTGAGCCGAGGTTGGCTAATGTTTTCCTTGCCAAGCAAGTGAAAACATGCCGGTGTCGGCCGAAACACAACTTCGGTTGAGCTCGAACGAAAAAACCTAGCTGACCCACATTGTTAATTTTTACGGAAACACCGAACAAAAAAGTGTCCTCTACCGAAAAAAAATATTATTGACCTGCGTTTGTAATAAAAATTGTCCAATGTCTGCTAAAAAATAGCAGTCGCGGCTTTACAACGGCCGATGTCGGCTATTGTATTTTCTATTCAATCCCTGAATAATATTTGGATGATGTCTATTAGGAAATTTTCGATCGGCATCATCCGATGATGCTTCAGTTTTAAACCTCAATCGGTCATCTTTCCTGGCCGACGTCGGCTAACATTTTTTTCGATCAGTATCGGTGAATCATGTTTTTTTGCCGAGGTTGGCTAATGTTTTCCTTGTCAGGCAAATGATAACATGCCGGTGTTGGCCGAAACACAACTTCGGTTGAGCACGAACGAAAAAAGCTAGCCGACCTACATTGTAAATTTTTACGGCAACACCGAACAAAAAAACATCCTCTACCGTAAAAAAATATTATCGGCCAGCGTTTGTAAACAAAATTGTGTAATGTCTGCTGAAAATATCAGTCGCGGCATGTCGGCTATTGAATTTTCTATTCAATCCCTGAGTAATATTTGGATGATGTCTATTAGGAAATGTTCAATCGGTGTCATCCGATGATGCGTCTTTGTTAAACCTCGATCGTTCATCTTTCCTGGCTAATGTCGGCTAACATTTTTTTCGATCAGTATCGGTGAATCATGTTTTTTTGCCGAGGTTGGCTAATGTTTTCCTTGCCAGGCAAATGATAACATGCCGGTGTCGGCCGAAACACAACTTCGGTTGAACATGAACGAAAAAAGCTAGCCGACCTACATTGTAAATTTTTACGGCAACACCGAACAAAAAAGCATCCTCTACCGTAAAAAAATATTATCGGCCAGCGTTTGTAAAAAAAATTGTGCAATGTCTGCTGAAAAATATCAGTCGCGGCATGTCGGCTATTATATTTTCTATTCAATCCCTGAATAATATTTGGATGATGTCTATTAGGAAATGTTCGATCGGCGTCATCCGGTGATGCTTCTTTTTTAAACCTCAATCGGTCATCGTTCCTGGCCGACGTCAGCTAACATTTTTTTCGATCAGTATCAGTGAATCATGAATTTTGCTGAGGTTGGCTAATGTTTTCCTTGCCAAGGAAATGAAAACATGCCGGTGTCGGCTGAAACACAACATCGGTTGAGCTCGAACGAAAAAACCTTGCCGACCTACATTGTAAATTTTTACGGCAACACCGAACAAAAAAGCATCCCCTACCGTAAAAAAATATTATCGGCCAGTGTTTGTAAAAAAATATTGCGCAATGTCAGCTGAAATATATCAGTCGCTGCTTTACAACGACCGATGTCGACTATCGTATTTTCTATTCAATCCTTTAATAATATTTGGATGATGTCTATTAGGAAATGTTCGATCGGTGTCATCGGGTGATACTTCTTTTTCAAACCTCGATCGATCATCTTTCCTGGCCGACGTCAGCTAGCATTTTTTCGATCAGTATCGGTGAATCATCGTTTTGAACCAAGTTTGGCTAATGTTTTCCTTGCCAAGCAAGTGAAAGCATGCCGGTGTCGGCCGAAACACAACTTTGGATGAGCTCGAACGAAAAAACCTAGGCGACCGACATTGTAAATTTATATCGCAACACCGAAAAAAAAGCATCCTCTACAATAAAAAAATATTATCGGTCAGCGTTTGTAAAAAAAATTGCACAATGTCGGCTGAAAAATATCAGTCGTGGCTTTACAACGGCCGATGTTCGCTATTGTACTTTCTATTCAATCCCTAAATAGTGTTTGGATGATGTCTATTAGGAAATGTTTGATCGGCGTCATTAAGTGATGTTTCTTTTTTATACCTCGATCGGTCATCTTTCCAGGCCGACGTCGGCTAACATTTTTTTCGATCAGTATTGGTGAATCATGTTGTTTTGCCGAGGTAGGCTAATGGTTTCCTTGCGAAGCAAATGAAAACATGCCGGTGTCAGCCGAAACACAACTTCAATTGAGCTCGCACGAAAAAACCTAGCCGACCTACATTGAAAATTTTATAGGTGACACCCAACAACAAATCTTCCTTTACCGTAAAGAAATTTTTCGGCTAGCGTTTGTAAAAAAAACTTGCGCAATGTTTGCTGAAAAATAGTAGTTGGGGCTATTTAACTACCTATATCGGCTATTGTATTTTCTATTCAATCCCTGAATAATATTTGGATGATGTCTATTAAGAAATGTTCGCTCGGCGTCATCCGGTGATGCTTCTTTTTTAAACCTCGATCGGTCATCTTTCCTGGCCGACATTTTTTTCAATGCGTATCGGTGAAGCATGATTTTTTCCGACGTAGGCTAATGTTTTCGTTGCCTAGTAAATGAAAACATGCCGGTGTCAGTCGAAACACATCTTCGGTTTTGCTAGCACGAGAAAACCTAGCCGATCTACATTGAAAATTTTATAGGTGAAACCAACATAAAAAATTCCTTTACCATAAAGAAATATTATCGGCCAGCGTTTGTAAAAAAGCTTGCGCAATGTCAGCTGAAAAATAGCAGTCGGGGCTTTTTAACTTCCGATGTCGGCTATTGCGTTTTCTATTCAATCCCTAAATAATATTTTGATGAGGACATAACCAAGAACTATGAAGACTTTGAAGGTCCCATGACCAGAGGCAGACTTAAACAAGCCCAACACGTCTTAGAGACAAGGCTGGTCATTTGTATAGCTGCCATTGATGATGATTGAAGGCCCAAGTGGAGAAAGATGAAGGCCCAGAGGCAGAGGCACTACCAAGACTACTAATTGTTGTTGAAGGCCCAAACTAACTTGAAGGCCCAAGTTAAATAAGTTTTTAGTTATAATTTATTTTTATTGTAATTTTGGCCCAAACTGTTTAGAAGCCCATGTCTATTTTTATCTTTATGTTCAGATACACTATAAGTATTTGTTTTTGTTTTCAATAAAAAGACTTTTGGCATTTTGATAAAATTTGGTGAGAGTTTCTCTCCGGGTTCCTTGTTGAACCAATTATCAGACTTATCAAGGTAATTCTTGTGGCGTCTACCCTGACTTATCTTCCTTCACCGAAAGTGGCATCATCCAAACCTTCGTAGCCTGTATCAAGCGATCCGCTCCTACTCAGGTTCACATCATCTGGTATCAGAGCTTCGGCTCTTGATACAGGTTCTATCCTATCCTATCCTATCCTATTTTTTTTTCTTCGTAATTTGTCTAGGTTCGTGTTTTTGTCCTTGTTCTGTTATTTGCATTCTTGTTCTTGTTCTTGTCACGTTCTTGTTCTTGTTTCTTGTGTCTTTCAAACTTTGTGTCAAAAAAAAATTTGTTTGAGTTCTTGTTTCTTGTTCTTGTGCCTATCATATTGTATTCTGTCTTTTCTTCATAACTTTTGTTTCAGCCTATTCGAATTCTGTTTGGGGTAAAAATTGCCTAATTGCCGAATTGCTAAATTGTCAAATTTGCCTAATGATGATTGCCTATTGAACGAATTCTAATAGCTGGACGTCTGAAAAAAAAAAACAAAAAAATAGAGAAAAAAAAAAAGAAACGAAAAAAAAGAAAGAAAGAAAGAGAAAGAAAGAAAAAAAAAAGGGAAACAGTTGCAAAAAAAAAAAAGTTGCAAAAATTTTGAAAAAAAAGTGGTTGTTTGATCTTTGAATACGAAATTGAGGCATTTAGAGGTGTTTTTTTTTTTTGAAATAAAATTGTGGAACAAATCCCCTTATCTAGATTCTCCTCTGAATTCTGAGCGTTTTGATATATAGTGGGCCTCAAACGGACAACTGTAGCAAAAGTTATGAGCATTTGAAGTTTACTTGTCCTATCTGTTGTCCTATCTAATATCTTATCTGTTATCCTATCTAATATCTTATCTGTTATCCTACCTAATATCTTATTTGTTATCCTATCTATAATATCTTATTTGTTATCATATCTGTTACCCAAATTAAGGCTCACCTGTTATCCAAATCCAATCTAATATATTATTATCCAAATCAAGTCCAAGTTGTTATCCCAAATCAAATCTGTTTGTGATCATTATATTGCCTTTCCTTTTATTTTATATTACCTTGTGTGTCTAATTTGGTCCATCCAAGAACTTAAGAGGAAACACGAGTGGTAAAAGGCAAGAGGGAATACATTACACAAAAGCCTATTGAGAGCATTAAACACGAGTGTACTACCATCTAAGAGTTAAACACGTGAGTAGAGTGTTGTGAGGTCCTGAAACCTTAATAATTTTTATTGCACATTTTTTTTCCTGTTGAATTATGGCTGGAGCAGGTGGTGGTGGTGACGAGTATCATCAGTTGGACAGCGCTCAACGTCTGTTACTGGATGCGATGAATGCACAGATGCAACGTTTGCTGGACCGTACCAATGAGGAGGTCTATGGACGACTAGAAGCTTTGGAGAACCAAGCCAATCAGAATGCTAGACGAAATATAGATGGGAATAGAGGTAACAATGGTGGTAATGACGGACCGAGGCAGAACCGGGTTGAGGGAGTAAAGCTCAATGTTCCTCCCTTCAAAGGTAGAAGTGATCCAGATGCCTACCTGGACTGGGAAATGAAGACTGAGCACGTATTTGCCTGCAATGACTACACTGATGCGCAGAAAGTCAAGCTAGCAACAGCTGAATTCTCCGACTATGCCCTTGTTTGGTGGCATAAATACCAAAGAGAAATGTTGAGAGAGGAAAGGCGAGAGGTAGATACATGGACTGAGATGAAAAGGGTGATGAGAAAAAGGTATGTGCCCACTAGCTATAACAGAACCATGCGACAGAAACTCCAAGGGCTGTCCCAAGGGAATTTAACCGTGGAAGAATATTATAAAGAGATGGAAATGGCGTTAGTGAGGGCCAACATCGAAGAGGACTCCGAAGACACAATGACTCGTTTCCTGAATGGTCTAAACCCTGAAATCAGAGATGTTGTTGAATTACAGGAGTATGTGGTGTTGGATGACTTGTTACATAGGGCGCTCCGGGTTGAACAGAAAATTAAAAGAAAAAGTGCAACAAGGAGGAACTCACCCAATACTTACAACCAAAACTGGGCCAACAGATCCAAGAAGGAGGGAGGTAATTCGTTCCGACCTGCAGCCACATCCCCGCATGGAAAGTCAGCAATGCCCAGTGTAGGTGGAAGCAAACATAACACCTCCACTTCCTCATCCAATACTGGAACCAGAAACATAAAATGTTTCAAGTGCTTAGGCAGAGGACATATTGCTTCTGAATGTCCAACCAGGAGGACCATGATCATGAAGGCTGATGGAGAAATCACTAGTGAGTCTGAAATCAGTGAAGAAGAAGACTATGAGGAGGAAGCTATGCAGGGTGATATGTTGATGGTGAGGAAAGAAAAAGAGTGAAACACTTGAGAGGGAAAAGAGAGAAAACAAAAAGAGTGAAACACTTGAGGGCAAACAGCTTTATTTAGCAACAAAAAGGGAGGTGAGGAGGGTGCTTTGTGCGAGACAACCCCTCTATTTATTGTTTTCTCAACGTCAGATGTTGCATGCTAACCCAATTGATGAATTTAAATTGCCTTCTAGTATTCAGTCTCTTCTGCAGGATTTTGATGATGTGTTTCCAGCAAGTGTACCAGATGGTTTGCCACCATTGAGGGGAATTGAGCATCACATTGATCTCATTCCAGGAGCGTCCTTGCCCAATCGGCCAGCTTATAGGAGCAACCCACAAGAAACTAAGGAGATCGAAAGGCAAGTATCCGAACTCCTGAGCAAAGGTTGGGTGAGAGATAGTATGAGTCCGTGCGCTGTACCTGTCATTCTAGTACCCAAGAAGGACGGCTCATGGAGGATGTGTTCTGATTGTAGAGCCATAAACAACATCACCATCAAGTATAGGCACCCAATCCCCAGGTTAGATGATCTTCTTGATGAACTGTATGGTGCATGTGTGTTTTTTAAAATTGATTTGAAAAGTGGCTATAATCAGATTAGAATCAGAGAGGGAGATGAATGGAAAACTGCCTTTAAAACAAAATATGGTTTGTATGAGTGGATGGTTATGCCATTTGGTTTGACTAATGCACCTAGTACTTTCATGAGATTGATGAACCATGTTTTAAGGGAATTTATTGGGAAATTTGTGGTGGTGTACTTTGATGATATTCTTATCTATAGCACTAGTCTTGATTTGCATGTTCAACATTTGCAATCTGTTTTAAGTGTGCTTAGGAAAGAAAAATTGTATGCCAACCTAGAAAAGTGCTCCTTTTGTACTGATCATGTGGTGTTTCTGGGTTTTGTTGTTAGTGCTGAGGGAGTACGGGTGGATGTGGAAAAGGTTAAGGCCATCCAAGAATGGCCAACACCTAAGACCCTGAGTGAGGTGAGGGGATATCATGGTTTAGCAAGTTTCTATAGGAGATTTGTTAAGGATTTTAGTACATTGGCTGCTCCTCTAACTGAAGTTGTTAAGAAGAATGTGGGTTTCAAATGGGGTAAGAAACAAGAAGAGGCCTTTGCTGCCCTCAAACATAGGTTAACTAATGCACCCATTCTTGCTATGCCTAATTTTGCAAAATCATTTGAAATTGAGTGTGATGCGTCAAATGTGGGTATTGGGGCTGTTTTATTGCAAGAGGGACATCCGATAGCTTATTTTAGTGAAAAGTTAGGAGCCGCTGCCCTTAACTATTCAACTTATGATAAGGAATTGTATGCTTTGGTTAGGGCTTTACAAACTTGGCAGCATTACCTATTACCCAAAGAGTTTGTCATCCATAGTGATCACGAGTCCTTAAAATACTTAAAAGGCCAAGGAAAGCTTAATAAGAGGCATGCTAAGTGGGTAGAGTTTTTAGAGCAATTTCCATATGTCATCAAACATAAAAAGGGGAAAGGGAATGTAGTGGCTGATGCACTGTCTAGGAGACATGCTTTACTTGCTATGCTTGAAACTAAGTTGTTTGGTCTCGAGTCTTTGAAAGACATGTATGTGCATGATGTGGACTTTGCTGAAATTTTTGCTGCATGTGAAAAGTTTTCTGAAAATGGTTACTATAGGCATAATGGATTCTTGTTTAAAGCAAATAAATTGTGTGTGCCTAAGTGTTCCATTAGAGAGTTGCTTGTGAGTGAATCACATGAGGGGGGGTTGATGGGACACTTTGGGGTTCAAAAGACCCTGGAAATTCTGCAAGAGCATTTCTTTTGGCCTCATATGAGGCGTGATGTGCATAAGTTTTGTGGTCATTGCATTGTGTGTAAACAAGCTAAATCTAAGGTTAAACCTCATGGATTGTATACTCCTTTGCCTGTTCCTGAATATCCTTGGACTGACATATCTATGGACTTTGTTTTGGGGCTGCCCAAAACCAAGAATGGAAAGGATTCTGTGTTTGTTGTTGTTGACAGGTCTTCTAAGATGGCACACTTCATCCCTTGCAAGAAAGTGGATGACGCTTGTCATGTGGCTGATTTGTTTTTCAAAGAAATAGTGCGGCTTCATGGATTACCGAGGAGCATTGTCAGTGATAGGGATGCAAAATTCCTTAGTCACTTTTGGAGGACCTTGTGGGGTAAGATTGGTACTAAATTGTTGTTTTCTACTACTTGTCACCCACAAACTGATGGTCAAACTGAGGTAGTCAATAGGACTTTAGGCACACTTCTTAGGACTATTTTAAAGAAAAATCTTAAATCTTGGGAAGCCTGTTTGCCTCATGTTGAGTTTGCTTATAATCGGGCTGTCCATAGCACAACTAATTGTTCACCATTTGAGATAGTGTATGGATTTAATCCTTTGACTCCTCTTGATTTGTTGCCTATGCCTAACATTGCTATGTTTAAGCATAAGGATGCACAGGCTAAAGCTGAGTATGTGAAGAAGTTGCATGAGCAAGTGAAGGCTCAAATTGAAAAGAAAAATGCGAGCTATGCAAGGCAAGCCAACAAAAGCAGAAAGAAAGTCGTGCTTGAACCAGGTGATTGGGTTTGGGTACACCTGAGGAAGGAGAGGTTCCCAAAACACAGGAAGTCCAAGCTTCAACCTAGAGGAGACGGACCATTCCAAGTGTTGGAGAAGATCAACGACAATGCCTACAAGATTGACTTGCCTAGTGAGTATAATGTAAGTGCCACTTTCAATGTGTCTGATCTATCTCTTTTTGATGCAGATGGAGGAGCCTTGGATTTGAGGACAAATCCTTTTCAAGAAGGAGGGAGTGATGAGGACATAACCAAGGACCATGAAGCACTTGAAGGTCCCATGACCAGAGGCAGACTTAAACAAGCCCAACACGTCTTAGGGACAAGGCTGGTCATTTGTATAGCTGCCATTGATGATGATTGAAGGCCCAAGTGGAGAAAGATGAAGGCCCAGAGGCAGAGGCACTACCAAGACTACTAATTGTTGCTGAAGGCCCAAACTAACTTGAAGGCCCAAGTTAAATAAGTTTTTAGTTATAATTTATTTTTATTGTAATTTTGGCCCAAACTGTTTAGAAGCCCATGTCTATTTTTATCTTTATGTTCAGATACACTATAAGTATTTGTTTTTGTTTTCAATAAAAAGACTTTTGGCATTTTGATAAAATTTGGTGAGAGTTTCTCTCCGGGTTCCTTGTTGAACCAATTATCAGACTTATCAAGGTAATTCTTGTGGCGTCTACCCTGACTTATCTTCCTTCATCAGAAGTGGCGTCATCCAAACCTTCGTAGCCAGTATCAAGTGATCCGCTCCTACTCAGGTTCACATCATATTTGGCTGATGTCTATTAGGAAATGTTCGATTGGCGTCATCCAGTGATGCTTCTTTTTTAAACCTCGATCGGTCATCATTCCTGGCCGACATCGACTAGCATGTTTTTCGATCAGTATCGGTGAATCATGTTTTTTTGCCGAGGTTGGCTAATGTTTTCCTTGCCAAGCAAATGAAAACATTCAGGTGTCGGTCGAAACACAACTTCGGTTGAGTTCCAACGAAAAAACCTAGCCGACCTATATTGTAAATTTTTACGACAACACCGAACAAAAAAGCATCCTCTACCGTAAAAAAATATTATCGGCGAGCGTTTGAATTTGCTACGAGCTTCCGTTTTCAATTTGCAGGGTCTCGATATATTACGGGACTCAATCGGACATCCGAGTAAAAAGTTATTTTCGTTTGAATTTGGTACGAGCTTCTGTTTTCAATTTGGAGTGTCTCGATATATTACGGGACTCAATCGGACATCCAAGTAAAAAGTTATTGTCATTTGAGTTTTCTACGAGCATCTATTTTCGATTTGGAGCGTCTTGATATATTACGGGACTCAGTGGACATCCGAGTAAAAAGTTATTGTCGTTTGAAGTTTATACGATCTTCCATTTTAAATTTGGTGTGTCTCAATATATTACGGGACTCAATCGGACATCCGAGTAAAAAGTTATTGTCGTTTGAATTTACTAAGAACTTCTGTTTTCAATTTCGAGCATCTTGATATATTACGGGCTCAATTGGACATCCGTGTAAAAAGTTATTATCGTTTGAATTTGATACGAGCTTCCGTTTTCAATTTGGAGCGTCTCGATATATTACGGGACTCAGTCGGACATCCTTAAAAAGTTATGGTCGTTTGAATTTGCTAGGAGCTTCTATTTTCAATTTCGAGCATCTCGATATATTGTGGGACTCAATCAGAAATCCAAGTTAAAAGTTATTGCGGTTTGCATTTGCTATGAGCTTCCGTTTTCAATTTCGAGCGTCTCGATATATTACGGGACTCAATTGGATATCCGAGTTAAAAGTTATTACGGTTTGCATTTGCTACGAGCTTCCGTTTTCAATTTCGAGCGTCTCGATATATTACGGGACTCAATTGGACATCCGAGTTAAAAGTTATTGCGGTTTTCATTTGCTAGGAGCATCTGTTTTCAATTTCGAGCGTCTGATATATTACGGTACTAAATCGAACATCCGAGGAAAAAGTTATTGTCGTTTAAATTTTGTAGGAGCTTCTATTTTCAATTTCGAGGGTCTCGATATATTACGGGACTCAATTGGACATCCGAGTAAAAAGTTATTGTCGTTTGAATTTCCTACGAGCTTCCGTTTTCAATTTCGAGCGTCTCGATATATTACACGACTCAATCAGACATCTGAGTAAAAAGTTATTGTCGTTCGAATTTCCCACGAGCTTCCGTTTTTAATTTTGAGCGTCTCGATATATTACAGGACTCAATCAGACATCTGAGTAAAAAAGTTATTGTCGTTTGAATTTGCTCGAGATTCTGTTTTCAATTTTGAGAATCTCGATATATTTCGGGAGTCAATTGGACATCCGAGTAAAAAGTTGTCGTTTGAATTTGCTCAGAGCTTTTGTTTTCAATTTCGAGCATCTCGATATATTACAGGACTCAATCGGACATCTAAGTATAAAGTTATTGTTGTTTCAATTTGCTCAGAGCTTTCGTTTTCAATTTGGAGCGTCTCGATATATTACGGGCCTCAATCGAACATCCGAGTAAAAATTTATTGTCGTTTGAATTTCATACGAGCTTCCATTTTTAGTTTGGAGCGTCTCGATATATTACGGGACTCAGTCGGACATTCGAGTAAAAAGTTATTGTTGTTTGAATTTGCTAGGAGCTTCTGTTTTCAATTTCGAGCGTCTCGATATATTACAGGACTCAATCAGACATCCGAGTAAAAGGTTAGTGTCATTAGAATTTGTGATGAGGACATAACTAAGGACAAGGACCATGAAGCACTTGAAGGGCCCGTGACCCGAGGCAGACTTAAACAGGTCCAACACGTCATGGAGACAAGGCTGGTCATTTGTATAGCTGCCATTGATGATGATTGAAGGCCCAAGTGGAGAAAGATGAAGGCCTAGAGGCAGAGGCACTACAAAGACTATTAATTGTTGCTGAAGACCCAAACTAATTTAAAGGCCCAAGTTAAATATTTTTTTAGTTATAATTTTTATTTATTGTAATTTTGGCATAAATTGTTTAGAAGGCCCATGTCTATTTTTATCTTTTTGTTCAGATACACTATAAGTATTGGTTTTTGTTTTTAATAAGGAGGACTTTTGGCATCTTCATAAAATTTGGTGAGAGCTTCTCTCTGGGTTCCTTGTTGAACCAATCTCAGACTTATCAAGGTAATCCTTGTGGCGTCTACCCTGACTTATCTTCCTTCACCGAAAGTGGTGTCTACCCTAACTTATCTTCCCTCTCCGGAAGTGGCATCATCCAAAAAACTCTGTAACCTGTATCAAGCGATCTGCTCCTAGTTTGATGTGAATCTTACGGGGCGGATCGTTTGATACAGGCTACGAAGGTTTGGATGACGCCACTTCCAGTGAAGGAAGATAAGTCATGGTAGACGCCACTTCCAGTGAAGGAAGATAAGTCTGGGTAGACGCCACTTCCGGTTAAGGAAGATAAGTCTGGGTAGACGCCACTTCCAATGAAGGAAGATAAGTCTGGATAGACGCCACAAGGATTACCTTGATAAGTCTGATAATTGGTTCAACAAGGAACCCAGAGAGAAACTCTCACCAAATTTTATCAAAATGCCAAAAGTTTTTTTTTATTGAAAATAAAAACCAATACTTATAGTGTATCTGAACAAAAAGATAAAAATAGACATGGGTCTTCTAAATAGGTTGGGCCAAAACTACAATAAATAAAAATTATAACTAAAAACATATTTAACTTGGGCCTTCAAATTAGTTTGGGCCTTCAGCAACAATTAATTGTCTTGATAGTGTCTCTGCCTCTGGGCCTTCATCCATCTCCACTTGAGCCTTCATCCTTCTCCACTTGGGCCTTCATCCTTCTCCACTCGGGGGCTTTGTCCTTCTCCACTTAGGCCTTTGTCCTTCTCCACTTGGGCCTTTAGCCTGTATTTGGCCAGTTTCATGATTCTCATCATAGTTAGGTTCACATCATCTGGTATCAGAGCTTCGGCTCTTGATACAGGTTCTATCCTATCCTATCCTATTTTTTTTCTTCAATTTTGAGCGTCTCGATACATTATGTGCCTGAATTGGACAACCGAGCAAAATGCTATGACCATTTGAATTTCTAGAGAACATCCGTTGTTCAATTTCAAGCGTCTCGATAAATCATGGGCCTCAATCGTACACCCATGTCAAAAGTTATGGCCATTTGAATTGGACCAGAGTTTCTGTGTTCAATTTCGAGCATCTCGATAGATGATGTGCCTGAATCGGACAACCGAGTAAAATGTTATGACCATTTGCATTTCTCGAGAACTTCCGTTGTTCTATTTTGAGCATCTCAATATATCATGGGGGTCAATCGTACACCCATGTCAAAAGTTATGGCCGTTTGAATTGGACCAGGGCTTCTATGTTCAATTTCGAGCATCACGATATATTATTTGCCTCAATCGGACATCCTAGTGAATAGCTATGACCCTTTTAATTTCTCGAGAACTTCCATTTTTCAATTTCGAGTGTCTCGATATATCATGGGCCTCAATCGTACAACCATGCCAAAAGTTATGGCCGTCTGAATTTGACCAGAGCTTCCGTGTTCAATTTCGAGCGTCTTGATATATTATGTGTCTGAATAGGACATTCGAGCGAAATGTTACGACCATTTGAAATTCTATAGAGCATCCGTTGTTCAATTTCTAGCGCCTCGATACATCTCTGGCCTCAATCGTACACCCATGTCAAAAGTTATGGTTGTTTGAATTGGACCAGAGCTTTCGTGTTCAATTTCGAGTGTCTCGATATATTATGTGCCTGAATAGGACATTCGAGCGAAATGTTACGACCATTTGAAATTCTATCAATTTCTAGCGCCTCGATACATCATGGGCCTTAATTGTACACCCATGTCAAAAGTTTTGGACGTTTGAATTGGACCAGATCTTCCGTGTTCAATTTCGAGTGTCTCGATATATTATGTGCCTGAATCGGACATCCGAGTCAAAAGTTATGAACATATGAATTTCTTGAGAACTTCCGTTGTTCTATTTTGAGCGTCTCGATATATAATGGGGGTCAATCGTACACCCATGTCGAAAGTTATGATCGTTTGAATTGGACGACAACTTCCGTGTTCAATTTCGAGCGCCTCGATATATTCTGTGCCTGAATCTGACATCCGAGTGAAAAGTTATGACCATTTGAATTTCAGGAGAGCATCCGCTGTTCGATGTTGAGCGTCTCGATACATCATGGGCCTCAATCGTACACCCATTTCAAAAGTTTTGGCCGTTTGAATTGGACCAGAGCTTCCGTTTTCTATTTCGAGCATCTCGATATATTATGTGCCTGAATCTGACATCCGAGTGAAAAGTTATGACCATTTGAATTTCAAGAGAGCATCCGTTGTTCGATTTCGAGCGTCTCGATACATCATGGGCCTTAATCGTACACCCATGTCAAAAGTTTTGACCGTTTGAATTGGACCAGATCTTCCGTGTTCAATTTCGAGCATCTTGATATATTTTGTGTCTGAATCGGACATTCGAGTGAAAAGTTATGACCATATGAATTTCTCAAGAACTTTCGTTGTTCTATTTTGAGAGTCTCGATATATAATGGGGGTCAATCGTACACCCATGTCAAAAGTTATGGTCATTTGAATTGGACTAGAGCTTCCGTGTTCAATTTCGAGTGTCTCGATATATTATGTGCCTGAATTGGACATCTGAGTGAATAGTTATGACCCTTTGAATTTCTCGAGAACTTCCATTTTCCAATTTCGAGTGTCTCGATATATCATGGGCCTCAATCGTACACCCATGTCTAAAGTTATGGCTGCTTGAATTGGACAAGAGCTTCTGTGTTCAATTTAGAGCTTCTCATATATTTTGTGCCTGAATCTGACATCCAAGTGAAATGTTATGACCATTTGAATTTCTCGAGAACATCTATTTTTCAATTTCGAGTGTCTCGATATATCATGGGCCTCAATCGTACATCCATGTCAAAAGTAATGCCATCTGAATTGGACGAGAGCTTCCGTGTCCAATTTCGAGCGTCTCGATATATTATATGTCTGATTCAGACATCTGAGTGAAAAGCTATGAACACATGAATTTCTCGTGAACTTCTGTTGTTCAATTTCGAGTGTCTCAATAAATCATGTGCCTCAATCGTACACCCATGTCAAAAGTTATGGTTGTCTGAATTGGACCAGAGCTTCCGTGTTCAATTTCAAGCGTCTACATATATTAAGTGCCTGAATTGGACATCCGAGTTAAAAGTTATGACCATTTGAATTTTTCGAGAGTATCCGTTGTTCGATTTCAAGCCTCTCGATACATCATGGCCTCAATCGTACACCCATGTCAAAAGTTATGGCCGTTTGAATTGGACCACAGCTTCCGTGTTACTTTTCGAGTGTCTCGATATATTATGTGGCTGAAACGGACATCCGAGTGAAATGTTATCACCATTTGAATTTCTCGAGAACTTCCATTTCTCAATTTCGAGCGTCTCGATATACCATGGGCCTCAATCGTACACCCATGTCAAAAGTTAAGGCTATCTGAATTGGACCAGAGCTTCCGTGTCCAATTTCGGGCGTCTCGATATATTATGTGTCTGATTCGGCCATCCGAGTGAAAAATTATGAGCATATGAATTTCTCGAGAACTTCTGTTGTTCTATTTTGAGTGTCTCGATTTATCATGGGCCTCAATCGTTCACCTATGTCAAAAGTTATGGCCCTCTGAATTGGACTAGAACTTCCGTGTTCAATTTCAAGCGTCTCGATAATATGTGCCTGAATTGGACATCCGAGTTAAAAGTTATGACCCTTTGAATTTCTCGAGCACTTCAACTATTCAATTTCGAGCGTCTCGATATATCATTGGCCTCAACCGTACACCCATTTCAAAAGTTATGACCGTTTGAATTGGACCAAAGCTTCCGTGTTCAATTTTGAGAGTCCTGATATATTATGTGCCTAAATAGGACATCCGAGTGAAATGTTATGACCATTTGAAATTCCACAGAGCATCTGTTGTTCAATTACTAGTGCCTCGATACATCAAGGGCCTCAATCGTACACCCATGTCAAAAGTTATGGCCATTAGAGTTGGACCAGAGCTTCCGTGTTCAATTTCGAGCAACTTGATATATTATGTGCCTGAATCGGATATCCGAGTGAATAGTTATGACCATTTGAATTTCTCGAGAACTTCCATTTTTCAATTTCGAGCCTCTCGATAAATCATGGGCCTCAATCGTACACCCATGTAAAAAGTTATGGCCGTCTGAATTGGACCAGAGCTTCCGTGTTCAATTTTGAGCGTCTCGATATATTATGTGCCAGAATAGGACATTCGAGCGAAATGTTATGACCATTTGAAATTCTACAGAGCATCTATTTTTCAATTTCGAGCGTATCGATATACGATGGACCTCAATCGTACACCCGTGTCAAAAGTTATGGCCGTTTGAATTGGACCAGAGCTTCCGTGTTCAATTTCGATTGTCTCGATATTATATGCCCGAATCTGACATCCGAGTGAAAAGTTATGACCATTTGAATTTCTAGAGAGCATCCGCTATTCAATTTCGAGTGTCTCGATACACCCTAGGCCTCAATCATACACCCATGTCAAAAGTTTTGGCCGTCTCAATCGGACCAGAGCTTCCATGCTCAATTTTGAGCGTCTCGATATATTATGTGGCTGAATTGGAAATTAGAGTGAAATGTTATGACCATTTGAATTTCTCGGGAACAACTATTTTTCAATTTCGAGTATCTCGATATATGATGGGCCTCAATCGTACACCCATGTCAAAAGTTATGCCCGTTTTAATTGGACCAGAACTTCCGTGTTCAATTTCGAGCGTCTCGTTATATTATGTGCCTGAATCTGACATCAGACTGAAAAGTTATTACCATTTGAATTTCAAGAGAGCATCCGTTGCTTGATTTCAAGCGTCTCGATAAATCATGGGCCTCAATCGTAACCCATGTCAAAAGTTATGCCTGTTTGAAATTGGACCAGAGCTTCCGGGTTCAATTCCGAGCGTCTCGATATATTATGTGCCTGAATCGAACATCCAAGTGAATAGTTAAGACCCTTTGAATTTCACGAAAACTTCAATTTTTGAATTTTGAGTGTCTCGATATATCATGGGCCTCAATCGTACACCCATGTCATAAATTATGGCCGTCTGAATTGGACCAGAGCTTCCGTGTTCAATTTCGAACGTCTCGATATATTATGTGCCTGAATAGGACATTCGAGGGAAATGTTACGACCATTTGAAATTCTATAGAGCATCCGTTTTTCAATTTCTAGCGCCTCGATACATCATGGGCGTCAATCGTACACCCGTGTCAAAAGTTATGGCCGTCTGAATTGGACCAGAGCTTCGGTGTTCAATTTCGAGCATCTTGATATATTATGTGCCTGAATCGGTCATCCGAGAGAAATGCTATGACCATTTGAATTTTTCGAGAACATCCATTTTTCAATTTCGAGCGTCTCGATACATCACGGGCCTCAGTCGTACATGCATATCAAATATTTTGGCCGCTTGAATTGGGCCAGATCTTCCATGCTCATTTTCGAGCGTCTCGATATATTATGTGTTTGAATCGGACATCCGAGTGAAAAGTTATGACCATATGAATTTCTCAAGAACTTTCGTTGTTCTATTTTGAGCGTCTCGATATATCATAGGGGTCAATCGTACACCCATGTCAAAAGTTACGGCCGTTTGAATTCGACCAGAGCTTCCGTGTTCAATTTTGAGCGTCTCAATATATTATGTCTCTGAATCGGAAATTTGTGTGAATAACTATGACCCTTTGAATTTCTCGAGAACTTCCATATTTCAATTTCGAATGTCTCGATATATCATGGGCCTCAATAGTACACCCATGTCAAATATTTTGGCCGCTTGAATTGGATCCGAGCTTCCGTGTTCAATTTCGAGCATCTCGATATATTTTGTGCCTGAATCGGACATCCGAGTGAAAAGTTATGACCATTTGAATTTTTGGAGAGCATCCGCTATTCAATTTCGAGTGTCTCGATACACCATGGGCCTCAATCATACACCCATGTCAAACGTTTTGGCCGTCTCGATTGGACCAGAGCTTCCGTGCTCAATTTCGAGCGTCTCGATATATTATGTGGCTGAATTGGAAATTCGAGTGAAATGTTATGATGTGAATCTTACGGGGCGGATCGTTTGATACAGGCTACGAAGGTTTGGATGACGCCACTTCCGGTGAAGGAAGATAAGTCAGGGTAGACGCATAAGGACAAAACATGAACCTGGACAAATTACAAAGAAAAATAATAGGATAGGATAGAAACTGTATCAAGAGCCGAAGCTGTGATACCAGACGATGTGAACCTTACGGGGCGGAACGTTTGATACAGGCTATAGAGTTTTTGGTTGACGCCACTTCCAGTGAAGGAAGATAAGTTAGGGTAGATGCCACTTCCGATGAAGGAAGATAAGTCCGGGTAGACGGCACTTCCGATGAAGGAAGATAAGTCAGGGTAGACGCCACAAGGTATATAACAGGAAAAACAGTTTAATTATCACAAGCTGTGTAGCAGACTGGCCAAATACAGGCTAAAGTCCCAAGTGGAGAAGGACGAAGGCCCAAGTGGAGAAGGACAAAGCCCCCGAGTGGCGAAGGATGAAGGCCCAAGTGGAGAAGGATGAAGGCCCAGAGGCAGAGACACTATCAAGACTATTAATTGTTGCTGAAGGCCCAAACTAACTTGAAGGCCCAAGTTAAATAAGTTTTTAGTTATAATTTTTATTTATTGTAATTTTGGCCCAAACTGTTTGGAAGGCCCATGTCTATTTTTATCTTTTTTGTTCAGATACACTATAAGTATTGGTTTTTGTTTTGAATAAAAAAACTTTTGGCATTTTCATAAAATTGGGTGAGAGTTTCTCTCTGGGTTCCTTGTTGAACCAATTATCAAACTTATCAAGGTAATCCTTGTGGTGTCTACCCTGACTTATCTTCCTTCACCGGAAGTGGCGTCATCCAAAAACTCTACAGCCTGTATCAAGCGATCCGCTCCTACTCAGGTTCACATCATCTGGTATCAGAGCTTCGGCTCTTGATACAGGTTCTATCCTATCCTATTATTTTTATTTTTAATTTGTCCAGGTTCGTGTTTTGTCCTTGTTCTGTTATTTGCATTTTTGTTTACATCTTGTTTCGTTCTTGTTTGCGTCTTGTGTTCTGTTATTTGCATTTTTGTTTACATCTTGTTTCGTTCTTGTTTGCGTCTTGTGTTCTGTTATTTGCGTTCTTGTTTACATCTTGTTTCGTTCTTGTTCTTGTTTCTTGTGTCTTTCACACTTTGTGTCAAAAAAAAAGTTGCAAAAATTTTGAAAAAAAAAAGTGGGTGTTTGATCTTTGAACACGAAATTGAGGCATTTAGAGGTGTTTTTTTGGAAAGAAAATCGTGGAACAAATACCCTTATCTAGATTCTCCTCTGAATTATGAGTGTTTTGATATATAGTGGGCCTCAAACAGACAACCGTAGCAAAAGTTATGAGCATTTGAAGTTTACTTGTCATATCTGTTATCTTATGTGTTATCCTATCTGTTATCTTATTTGTTATCATATCTGTTATCCAAATTAAATCTAATTTGTTATCCAAATCTGATCTATTATCCAAATCAAATCAAATCAAATTTTTTTATCCAAATCTAATCTGTAATCCAAATCAAATCCAATATGCTATCCAAATCAAGTCCAAGTTGTTATCCCAAATCAAATCTGTTACTCTGATAATTATATTGTCTTTCCTTTTATTTTATATTACCTTGTGTGTCTAATTCGGTCCATCCAGGAACTTAAGAGGGAGTGAGTGGTAAAAGGCAAGAGTGAAAATATCACACAAAAGCCCTATATTGAGAGCATCAAACACGAGTGAACTACCATCAAAGAGAGAAACACGTGAGTAGAGTGTGGTGAGGTCCTGAATCTTTTTTTTTTTAAATTACTGCAAAATTCTTTGCTCCTTAATCATGGCAGGAGCTGGTGACAATGGTGGTGTATATCATCAACTGGACGAATCTCAGCGCTTATTTCTGGACGCGATGACTACACAAATGCAACGTTTGTTGAACCGTAACAAAGAAGAGCTCTACAGACGAATAGCCAAATCTTCCTTGTTTACTCTTAAACCTCTATCCCCTAGAGAAGTGTGTGATGACCAAATCAGAATGAGAGAAAAGAGAGAACAAGAGAAAGAAAATAGTGAGGCACCACAGAGGCATATGAAAAAGAAGAGTGATACACCCGAGGAAAAGAGTGATACACATAAGAGAGAGAGTGATACCCATGAGAGAAAATTTAATTATTTTGCAGAGGCGAGTGAAGTGAGGAAAGTGTTACCTGCTCATGAACCCTTATTGTAATGAGTTTACTATTTCTATTTCTCCTAGTGTTCAACCCTTATTGCAAGAATTTAAAAATGTCTTTCCTAAGGAGATTCCTCATGGACTGCCACCTTCAAGAGGCATAGAACATCAAGTTGATCTCCTTCCTAGAGCTTCATTGCCTAATAGGCCAACTTACAACAGCAAGCCCCAAGAGACTCAGCATAAGGATGCACATGCCAAAGTTGAGTATGTGAAAAGATTGTATGACCAAGTGAAGGTGCAAATTGCAAAGAAGAATGAAAGCTATGCCAAGCAAGCCCACAAGAAAAGGAAGGAATTGGTACTTGAACCCGGTGATGATCCTGGACATTTGAGGGCAAATGTTTTCCAAGAAGGAGGGAATGATGAGAATCATGAAACTGGCCAAATTGATGTGAACTTGAGTAGGAGCGGATCGTTTGATACAGGCTACGAAGGTTTGGGATGACGCCACTTCCGGTGAAGGAAGATAAGTTAGGGTAGACGCCACTTCCGATGAAGGAAGATAAGTCTGGGTAGACGCCTCTTCCAGTGAAGGAAGATAAGTCAGGGTAGACGCCACTTCCGGTGAAGGAAGATAAGTCAGGGTAGACGCCACAAGGATTACCTTGATAAGTCTGATAATTGGTTCAACAAGGAACCCAGAGAGAAACTCTCACCAAATTTTATCAAATGCCCAAAAGTTTTTTTTATTCAAAACAAAAACCAATACTTATAGTGTAGCTGAACAAAAGGATAAAAATAAACATGGGCCTTCTAAACAGTTTGGGCCAAAATTACAATAAAAATAAATTATAACTAAAAACTTATTTAACTTGGGCTTTCAAATTAGTTTGGGTCTTCAGCAACAATTAATAGTCTTGATAGTGTCTCTGCCTCTGGGCCTTCATCCTTCTCCACTCGGGGGCTTTGTCCTTCTCCACTTGGGCCTTTAGCCTGTATTTGGCCAGTTTCATGATTCTCATCACAAATACAGGCTAAAGGCCCAAGTGGAGAAGGACGAAGGCCCAAGTGGAGAAGGACAAAGCCCCCGAGTGGCGAAGGATGAAGGCCCAAGTGGAGAAGGATGAAGGCCTAGAGGCAGAGACACTATCAAGACTATTAATTGTTGCTGAAGGCCCAAACTAACTTGAAGGCCAGAGTTAAATAAGTTTTTAGTTATAATTTTTATTTATTGTAATTTTGGCCCAAACTGTTTGGAAGACCCATGTCTATTTTTATCTTTTTGTTCAGCTACACTATAAGTATTGGTTTTTGTTTTGAATAAAAAAAACTTTTGGGCATTTGATAAAATTTGGTGAGAGTTTCTCTCTGGGTTCCTTGTTGAACCAATTATCAGACTTATCAAGGTAATCCTTGTGGCGTCTACCCTGACTTATCTTCCTTCACTGGAAGTGGCGTCTACCCTGACTTATCTTCCTTCACTGGAAGTGGCGTCTACCCTGACTTGAGTGTCTCGATATATTATGTGGTTGAACCGGACATCCGAGTTAAAAGTTATGACTCTTTGAATTTCTCGAGAACTTCAATTTTTCAATTTCGAGTGTCTCGATATATCAGGGGGCTCAATCATACACCCATGTCAAAAGTTATGGCCGTCTGAATTGGACCAGAGCTTCTATGTCCAATTTCGAGCGTCTCGATATATCATGTGTCTGATTTTGGCATCCGAGTGAAAAGTAATGACCATATGAATTTCTCGAGAACTTCTGTTGTTCTATTTCGAGTGTCTCGATATATCATGGACCTTAATCGTTCACCCATGTCAAAAGTTATGGCCCTCTGAATTGGACTAGAGCTTCCGTGTTCAATTTTGCGCGTCTCGATATATTATGTGCCTGAATCGGACATCCGAGTGAAAAGTTATGACCATTTGAATTTCTCGAGAACTTCCATTTTTCAATTTCAAGCGTCTCGATATATCATAGGCCTCAATCGTACACCCATGTCAAAGGTTATGACCGTTTGAATTGGACCAGAGCTTCCGTGTTTAATTTTGAGAGTCTCGATATATTATGTGCCTGAACAGGACATCCGAGTGAAATGTTATGACCATTTGAAATTCTACAGAGCATCCGTTTTTAAATTTAAGCGCCTCGATACATGATGGGCCTTAATCGTACACCCATGTCAAAAGTTATGGCTTTTTGAAATGGACGAGAACTTCCGTGTTCAATTTCGAGCGTCTCGATATATTATGTGCCTGAATCGGACATCCGACCGAAATGTTATGACCATTTGAATTTCTCGAGAACATCTATTTTTCAATTTCGAGCGTCCCGATATATGATGGACCGCAATCGTACACCCATGTCAAAAGTTATGGCCGTTTGAATTGGACCAGAGTTTCCGTATTCAATTTCGAGCGTCTCGATATATTATGTGGTTGAATCGGAATTTCGAGGGAGATGTAATGACCATTTGAATTTCTCAAGAACATCTATTTTTCAATTTCGAGCGTCTCAATATATGATGAGCCTCAATCGTACACCCATGTCAAAAGTTATGGCCGTTTTAATTGGACCAAAGCTTCCGTGTTCAATTTCGAGCGTCTCGATATATTATGTCACTGAATCGGACATCCGAGTGAAAAGCTATGACCATATGAATTTCTCGAGAACTTCTGTTATTCTATTTCAAGCGTCTCGATATGTCATGGGCCTCAATTGTACACCCATGTCAAATGTTATGGTTGTCTGAATTGGACCAGAGCTTTCGTGTTCAATTTCAAGCGTCTGGATATATTATGTGCTTGAATTGGACATCCGAGTGAAATGTTATGACCATTTGAATTTCTCGAGAACTTCCATTTTTCAATTTCGAGCATCTAGATATATCATGGGCCTCAATCGTAAACCCATGTCAAAAGTTATGGATGTCTGAATTGGACCAGAGCTTCCATATTCAATTTCAAGCGTCTCAATATATTATGTGCTTGAATCGAACATCCGAGTAAAAAGTTATGACCATTTGAATTTCTCGAGAACCTCCAATTTTCAATTTCGACCATCTATATATATCATGGGCCTCAATCGTACATCCAAGTCAAAACTTTTGGCGGCCTGAATTGGACCAGAGCTTCTGTGTTCAATTTGTAGCGTCTCGATATATCATGGGGGTCAATCGAACACCCACGTCAAAAGTTATGGCCGTTTGAATTAGAGTAGAGCTTCCGTGTTATATTTCGAGCATCTCGATATATTATGTGCCTGAATCGGACATCCGAGCGAATAGCTATGACCCTTTGAATTTCTCGAGAACTTCCATTTTTCAATTTCGAGTGTCTCGATATATCATAGGCCTCAATCGTACACCCATGTCAAAAGTTATGGCCATATGAATTCGACCAGATCTTCCTGTTCAGTTTCGAGTGTCTCGATATATTATGTGCCTGAATCTAACATCCGAGTGAAAATTTTTTAACATTTAAATTTCTAGAGAGCATCCGTTGTTCAATTTCGAGCGGCTCTGTATATTTTGTTCCTGAATCTGACATTCGAGTGAAAAGTTATGACCATTTGAATTTCTCGAGAACTTCCATTTCTCAATTTCTAGCATCTCGATATATCATGGGCCTCAATCGTACAAGCATGTCAAAATTTTAGGCCATATGATTTGGACCAGAGCTTCCGTGTTCAATTTCGAGTGTCTCTATATATTTTGTTCCTGAATCTGACATACGAGTGAAAACTTGTGACCATTTGAATTTCATGAGAGCATCCGTTATTCAATTTCTATCATCTCGATACATCATGGGCCTCAATCATACACCCATGTTAAAAGTTATGGCCGTTTGAATTGGACCAGAGCTTCAGTGTTCAATTTCGAACGTCTCGATATATTATGTGCCTGAATCTAACATCCGAGTGAAAAATTTTTACCATTTAAATTTCTAGAGAGCATCTGTTGTTCAATTTCGAGCGTCTCTATATATTTTGTTCCTAAATCTGGCATTCGAGTGAAAAGTTATGACCATTTGAATTTCTAGGGAGCATCCGTTATTCAATTTCAAGCTTCTCGGTACATCACGGGCCTCAATCGTACACCCATGTCAAAAGTTATGGCCCTCTGAATTGGACCAGAGCTTCCTTGTTAGGTTTCAAGCGTCTCGATATATTATGTGTCTGAATCGGACATCCGAGTGAAAAGTTATGACAATTTTAATTTCTCGAGAACTTCCATTATTCAATTTCGAGCGTCTCTATATATCATGGGCCTCAATCATACACTCATGTCAAAAGTTATGGCCGTTTGAATTGGACCAGAGCTTTCTTGTTTAATTTCGAGCGTCTCGATATATTATGTGCCTAAATCTGACATTCGAGGCAAAAGTTATGAACATTTGAATTTCTCGAGAATTCCATTTTTCAATTTTGTGTGTCTCGATATATTATGTGCGTGAATCGGACATCCAAGTTAAAAGTTATGACCATTTGAATTTCTCGAGAACTTCCATTTTTCAATTTCGAGCCTCTCGATATATCATGGGCCTCAATCGTACCCCCATGTCAAAAGTTATGGCTATTTGAATAGGACCAAAGCTTCTGTGTTCAATTTCGAGCGTCTCGAGATATTATGTGCCTGAATCTGACATTCGAGTGAAAAGTTATGACCATTTTAATTTCTCGAGAACTTCCATTTTTCAATTTCGAGCGTCTTGAAACATCATGGGCCTCAATCGTACATCCATGTAAAAAAATATGGCCGTATGAATTAGACCAGATCTTCCTGTTCAGTTTTGAGCGTCTCGATATATTATGTGCCTGAATCGGACATTCAAGTGAAATATTATGACCATTTGAATTTCTTGAGAACTTTGATTTTTCAATTACGAGCGTCTCGGTATATCATGGGCCTTAATCGTACACGCATGTCAAAAGTTATGGCCGTATGAATTGGACCAGAGCTTGCGTGTTCAATTTCGAGTGTCTCCATATATTATGTGCCTGAATCGAACATCCGAGTGAAAAGTTCTGACCTTTTGAATTTCTCGAGAACTTCCATTTTTCAATTACGAGTGACTCGATATATCATGGGCCTGAATCGTACACCTATGTCAAAAGTTATGGCCATATGAATTGTACCAGAGTTTCCGTGTTCAGTTTCGAGCATCTCAATATATTATATGCCTGAATCGGATATCTAAGTTAAATGTTATGACTATTTGAATTTCTCAAGAACTTCAATTTTTCAATTACGAGCGTCTCGATATTTCATGGGCCTCAATCGTACACCCATGTCAAAAGTTAGGGCTCTTTGAATTTTTGAATTGGACCAATTTTTGAATTTTGAGCATATCGATATATCATGGGTCTCAATCGTACACCCATGGTCATAATTTTTCATCTCTATATTTCTTGAGAACTTTAATTTTTGAATTCTTGAATTTCGAACGTCTCGATATATTATGTGTCTGAATATAACATCCATGTGAAAAATTTTTACCATTTAAATTTCTAGAGAGCATCCGTTGTTCAATTTCGAGCGTCTCTGTATATTTTGCTCTTGAATCTGACATCCGAGTGAAAAGTTATGACCAATTGAATTTCTCAAGAACTTCCATTTCTCAATTTCTAGCATCTCAATGTCAAAAGTTAGGGCTGTTTGAATTGGACCCAAGCTTGAGTGTTCAATTTCGAGCGTCTCGATATATTATGTGCCTGAATCTGAAATTCGAGTGATAAGTTATGACCATTAAAATTTCTCAAGAACTTCCATTTTTCAATTACGAGCGTCTTGATATATCATGGGCCTCAATCGTACACCCATGTCAAAAGTTATGGTCGTATGAATTGGACCAAAGCTTCCGTGTTCAATTTCGAGTGTCTCTATATATATTGTTCCTGAATCCGACATTCGAGTGAAAAGTTATGATCATTTGAATTTCATGAGAGCATCCGTTATTCAATTTCTAGCATCTCGATACATCATGGGCCTCAATCATACAACCATGTCAAAAGTTATGGCCGTTTGAATTGGACCAGAGCTTCAGTATTCAATTTCGAACGTCTTGATATTTTATGTGCTGAATCTAACATCCGAGTGAAAAATTTTTACCATTTAAATTTCTAGAGAGCATCCGTTGTTCAATTTCGAGCGTCTCTGTATATTTTGTTCCTGAATCTGACATTAGAGTGAAAACTTATGATCATTTGAATTTCTAGAGAGCATCCGTTGTTCAATTTCAAGCTTCTCGGTACATCACGGGCCTCAATCATACACCCATGTCAAAAGTTATGGCCCTCTGAATTGGTCCAGAGCTTCCTTGTTAAGTTTCGAGCGTCTCGATATATTATGTGTCTGAATCGGACATCCGAGTGAAAAGTTATGACAATTTTAATTTCTCGTGAACTTCCATTATTCAATTTCGAGCGTCTCTATATATCATGGGCCTCAATCATACACTCATGTCAAAAGTTATGGCCGTTTGAATTGGACCAGAGCTTTCTTGTTTAATTTCGAGCGTCTCGATATATTATGTGCCTGAATCTGACATTCGAGGCAAAAGTTATGACCATTTGAATTTCTCTAGAATTCCATTTTCAATTTTGTGCGTCTCGATATATTATGTGCCTGAATCGGACATCCAAGTTAAAAGTTATGACCATTTGAATTTCTCGAGAACTTCCATTTTTCAATTTCGAGCCTCTCGATATATCATGGGCCTCAATCGTACCCCCATGTCAAAAGTTATGGCTGTTTGAATAGGACCAAAGCTTCTGTGTTCAATTTCGAGCGTCTCGATATATTATGTGCATGAATCTGACATTCGAGTGAAAAGTTATGACCATTTTAATTTCTCGAGAACTTCCATTTTTCAATTTCGAGCGTCTCGAAACATCATGGGCCTCAATCGTACATCCATGTCAAAAAATATGGCCGTATGAATTAGACCAGATCTTCCTGTTCAGTTTCGAGCGTCTCGATATATTATGTGCCTGAATCGGACATTTGAGTGAAATGTTATGACCATTTGAATTTCTCGAGAACTTCCATTTTTCAATTACGAGCGTCTCGGTATATCATGGGCCTCAATAGTACACGCATGTCAAAAGTTATGGCCGTATGAATTGGACCAGAGCTTTGGTGTTCAGTTTCGAGCGTCTCCATATATTATGTGCCTGAATCGAACATCCGAGTTAAAAGTTCTGACCTTTTGGATTTCTCGAGAACTTCCATTTTTCAATTACGAGCGACTCGATATATCATGGGCCTGAATTGTACACCTATGTCAAAAGTTATGGCCATATGAATTGGACCAGAGTTTCCGTGTTCAGTTTCGAGCGTCTCGATATATTATATGCCTGAATCGGACATCCGAGTTAAATGTTATGACCATTTGAATTTCTCAAGAACTTCAATTTTTCAATTACGAGCGTCTCAATATTTCATGGGCCTCAATCGTAAACCCATGTCAAAAGTTAGGGCTCTTTGAATTTTTGAATTGGACCAATGTTTGAATTTTGAGCATCTCGGTATATCATGGGTCTCAATCGTACACCCATGGTCATAACTTTTCATCTCGATATTTCTTGAGAACTTTAATTTTTGAATTCTTGAGAACTTCAATTTTTGAATTTTTGAATTTCGAACGTCTCGATATATTATGTGCCTGAATCTAACATCCGTGTGAAAATATTTTACCATTTAAATTTCTAGAGAGCATCTGTTGTTCAATTTCGAGCGTCTCTATATATTTTGTTCCTGAATCTGGCATTCGAGTGAAAAGTTATGACCATTTGAATTTCTAGGGAGCATCCGTTATTCCATTTCAAGCTTCTCGGTACATCACGGGCCTCAATCGTACACCCATGTCAAAAGTTATGGCCCTCTGAATTGGACCAGAGCTTCCTTGTTAGGTTTCGAGCGTCTCGATATATTATGTGTCTGAATCGGACATCCGAGTGAAAAGTTATGACAATTTTAATTTCTCGAGAACTTCCATTATTCAATGTCGAGCGTCTCTATATATCATGGGCGTCAATCATACACTCATGTCAAAAGTTATGGCCGTTTGAATTTCTCGAGAACTTCCATTATTCAATTTCGAGCGTCTCTGTATATTTTGCTCCTGAATCTGACATTCGAGTGAAAAGTTATGACCAACTGAATTTCTCGAGAACTTCCATTTCTCAATTTCTAGCATCTAAATGTCAAAAGTTAGGGCTGTTTGAATTGGACCCGAGTTTGATTGTTCAATTTCGAGCGTCTCGATATATTATACGCCTTAATCTGAAATTCGAGTGATAAGTTATGACCATTAAAATTTCTCAAGAACTTCCATTTTTCAATTACGAGCGTCTCGATATATCATGGGCCTCAATCCTACACCCATGTCAAAAGTTATGGTCGTATGAATTGGACCAGAGCTTCCGTGTTCAATTTCGACTGTCTCTATATATATTGTTCCTGAATCTGACATTCGAGTGAAAAGTTATGACCATTTGAATTTCATGAGAGCATCCGTTATTCAATTTCTAGCATCTCGATACATCATGGGCCTCAATCATACACCCATGACAAAAGTTATGGACGTTTGAATTGGACCAGAGCTTCGGTGTTCTATTTCGAACGTCTCGATATATTATGTGCCTGAATCTAACATACGTGTGAAAATTTTTTACCATTTAAATTTCTAGAGAGCATCCGTTGTTCAATTTCGAGCGTCTCTGTATATTTTGTTCCTAAATCTGACATTCGAGTGAAAACTTATGACCATTTGAATTTTTCGAGAACTTCCATTTCTCAATTTCTAGCATCTCGATATATCATGGGCCTCAATCGTACAGCTATGTCAAAAGTTTAGGCCATATGATTTGGACCAGAGCTTCCGTGTTCAATTTCGAGTGTCTCTATATATTTTGTTCCTGAATCTGACATTCGAGTGAAAGCTTATGACCATTTGAATTTCATGAGAGCATCCATTATTCAATTTCTAGAATCTCGATACATCATGGGCCTCAATCATACTCCCATGTCAAAAGTTATGGCCGTTTGAATTGGACCAGAGCTTCAGTGTTCAATTTCGAACGTCTCGATATATTATGTGCCTGAATCTAACATCCGAGTGAAAATTTTTTACCATTTAAATTTCTAGAGAGCATTCGTTATTCAATTTCGAGGGTCTCTGTATATTATTTTCCTAAATCTGACATTCGAGTGAAAAGTTATGACCATTCGAATTTCTTGAGAACTTCCATTTCTCAATTTCTAGCATCTCGATATATCATGGGCCTCAATCGTAAAGCGATGTCAAAAGTTTAGGCCGTATGATTTGGACCAGAGCTTCCGTGTTCAGTTTCGAGCGTCTCGATATATTATATGCCTGAATCGGACATCCGAGTTAAATGTTATGACCATTTGAATTTCTCAAGAACTTCAATTTTTCAATTACGAGCGTCTCGATATTTCATGGGCGTCAATCGTACACCCATGTCAAAAGTTATGGCCGTTTGAATTGGACCAGAGCTTCCGTGTTCAATTTCGAGCGTCTCTATATATTATGTGCCAGAATCTGACATTTGAGTGAAAAGTTATGACCATTTCAATTTCTTGAGAACTTTCATTTTTCAATTTTGAGCGTCTTGATATAGCACGGGCGTAAATCGTATAGTCATGTCAAAAGTTTAGGCCGTATGATTTGGACCAGAGCTTCCGTGTTCAGTTTCGAGTCTCTCGATATATTAGGTGCTTGCATCGGACATTCGAGTGAAAAGTTATGACCATTTTAATTTCTCGAGAACTTCAATTTTTCAATTTTGAGAATCTCGATATATCATGGGCCTCAATCGTACACACATGTCAAAAGTTATGGCCGTTTGTGATGAGGACATGACCAAGAGCAATGGCAAGGATCCACTTGAAGGACTTGGAGGACCTATGACAAGGGCTAGAGCAAGGAAATCCAAGGAAGCTCTTCAACAAGTGCTGTCCATACTGTTTGAATACAAGCCCAAGTTTCAAGGAGAAAAGTCCAAGGTTGTGAGTTGTATCATGGCCCAAATGGAGGAGGACTAAATGACACCACTTTGTTTCAATTTTAGAGTGTTTAGTTTGTCTAAATAATGGCCCAATCCTTGTAAAGTTGGCTGACCAAAAATATGTTTTGGGTTAATCAACTAAAAGGACTTTAGTTAGGTTTAGTTCAAGTTGTAATAAGGGCCCAATTGGCAACCTAGGCATCAGCCTTTTGGGAGACCAAATGGTGGCTGACTTGTTGGCTGTTGGGGGTGACTTTTGGTTGCCACAATTTCAGTTACACTCAGCCATTAAGTTTTTTTAATTCCCTAGGTTAATGGCATTAAGTTATTTTAATTCTAGGTTAGTGGGTCATTACTAAAATCTGCTGTAAAGCTTCTATATAAGCTGAACCATTTTATCAATAAACACAAGTTGAGTTTTATTCAGAAAATTAGAGTTTATCTCTTTTATCTTAGTGAGAGTGATTCTCCTAAATTCTTGAGTGATTCAAGAACACCCTGGCTGTATCAAAGGACTTTCACAACCTTTGTGTGTTGCCCTCGCTGGAAAGAGTGATTCTTTCCTTCCAATCATCTTCACCCTTGTTCTTTCAAACCACAATTCCAGAAAATCCACCTCTGCCCAGAATTATCTCGTGGCCATAACTCCCATTTTACGCACTCAAATTAAGTGATTCTTGAGCCTAAATTGAATTTCAAAACGAGAACTTTCACCTCGTTTTGGAATCACCTCATTTGGAGCCCTGTAGCTTCAGTTATTGCCATTTCTATATTTCTGTCCAGCCACCACTTAACCTACATTTTACCATCCCATTCATCCATTTTATGCCAAGAACCACCTGATTAAGACCCACGAAATTAACCACCTTATTTTCCATCCTTACCTTAATCAATTTCCGCATTTTCCATCAAGGTTTAATCCTAGACGATCCTAAGTCAGCCCTTGTTCCATGAGGGTTCATATCAGTTTGAATTGGAGCAGAGCTTCCGTGTTCAATTTCGAGCATCTCTATATATTATATACCTGAATCTGACATTTGAGTGAAAAGTTATGACCATTTGAATTTCTTGAGAACTTTCATTTTTCAATTTCGAGCGTCTCCATATACCATGGGCCTCAATCGTACAACCATGTCAAAACTTATGGTCGTTTGAATTGGACCAAAGCTTCTGTGTTCAGTTTCGAGCGACTCGTATATTATGTTCTTGAATCTGACATTCGAGTGAAAAGTTATGACCATTCGAATTTCTAGAGAGCATCCATTGTTCAACTTCTAGCATCTCGTTACATCAAGGTCCTCAATGCACCCATGTCAAAAGTTATGACTGTCTGAATTTGACCAGAGCTTCCGTGTTCAATATCGAGCGTCTCAATATACTATGTGCCTGAATTGGACATCTGAGTGAAATGTTATGACCATTTCAATTTCTCGAGAACTTCCATTTTCAATTTGGAGGGTCTCGATATATCATGGGCCTTAACCGTACACCCATGTAAGAAGTTATGGCCGTTAGAATTGGATCGGATTTTCCAAGTTCAATTTCGAGTGGCTCGATATATTATGTGCTTTAATAGGACATCCGAGTGAAAACTTATGACCATTTAAGTTTCTCTAAAGCATCCGTTATTCAATTTTGAATGTCTGGATATATCATGGGCCTCAATCGTACACCCATGTCAAAAGTTATGGCTGTTTGAATTGGACCCGAGCTTGAGTGTTCAATTTTGAGCGTCTCGATATATTAGGTGCCTGAATATGAAATTCCAGTGAAAAGTTATGACCATTAGAATTTCTCAAGAACTTTCACTTTTCAATTACGAGCGTCTCGATATATCATGGGCCTCAATCGTACACCCATGTCAAAAGTTATGGTCGTATGAATTGGACCAGAGCTTCCGTGTTTAGTTTCAAGCGTCTCGATATATTATGTGCCTGAATCGGACATTCGAGTGAAAAGTTATGACCATTTGAATTTCTCGAGAACTTCAATTTTTCAATTTTTAGCAGCTCGATATATCATCGGCCTCAATCGTACACCCTTGTCAAAAGTTATGCCGTTTGAATTGGACCAGAGCTTCCGTGTTCAATTTTGAGCGTCTCTATATATTTTGTTCCTGAATCTGACATTCGAGTGAAAAGTTATGACCATTTGAATTTCTTGAGAGCATCCGTTATTCTATCTATTTCTAGCATCTCGATACATCATGGGCCTCAATCATACACCCATGTCAAAAGTTATGGCCGTTTGAATTGGACCAGAGCTTCAATATTCAATTTCGAACGTCTCGATATATTATGTGTCTGAATCTAACATCCGAGTGAAAAAATTTTGCCATTTAAATTTCTAGAGAGCATCCGTTGTTCAATTTCGAGCGTCTTTGTATATTTTTTTCCTGAATCTGACATTCGAGTGAAAAGTATGACCATTTGAATTTCTCGAGAACCTCAATTTTTCAATTTCTAGCATCTCGATATATCAGTAGAAGCTCTCAAGAATTCATGTGGTCATAAATTTTCACACGGATGTCAGATTCGGGGACATAATATATCGAGAGGGTCGAAATTGAACAACGGAGACTCTCGAGAAATTCAACTGGTCATAACTTTTCACTCGGGTGTCCGATTCAGGCGCATAATATACCTAGACGCTCGAAATTGAACAACGGAAGCTCTTAAGTAATTCAAATGGTCATAACTTTTCACTCGATTGTTCGATTCAGGCGCCTAACATATCGAGACGCTCAAAATTGAACAACGGAAGCTCTCGAGAAATTTAAATGGTCATAACTTCTCATTCGGATATCCGATTAAGGCGCATAAGATATCGAGACACTCGAAATTGAACAACGGAAGCTCTAGAGAACTCAAATTGTCATAACGTTTCACTCGGGTGTCCGATTCAGGCACACAATATATCTAGACGCTCGAAATTGATCAATGGAAGCTCTCGAGAAATTCAAATGGTCATATCGTTTCACTCGGATGTCCGGTTAAGGCGCATAATATATCAAGACGCTCAAAATTGAACAACGGAGGCTCTAGAGAATTCAAATGGTCATAACTATTCACTCGGATGTCAGATTAAAGCGCATAATTTATAGAGACGGTCAAAATTGAACAACGGAAGCTCTCGAGAAATGCAAATGTTCATAACTTTTCACTCGGATGTTCCATTCAGGCGCCTAACATAACGAGACACTCAAAATTGAACAACGAAATCTGTCGAGAAATTCAAATGGTCATAACTTTTCACTCGGATGTCCGATTAAGGCGCATAATATATCGAGACGCTCGAAGTTGAACAACGGAAGCACTCGAGATTTCAAATGGTCATAACATTTCACACGGATGTCGGATTCAGGGACATAATATATCGAGACGGTCGAAATTGAACAACAGAGGCTCTCGAGAAATTCAACTGGTCATAGTGTTTCACTCGGGTGTCCGATTCAGGCGCATAATATATCTAGATGCTCGAAATTGAACAACGGAAGCTCTTAAGTAATTCAAATGGTCATAACTTTTCACTCGGATGTCCAATTAAGGTGCATAATATATCGTGACGCTCAAAATTGAACAACGGATGCTCTCGAGAATTCGAATGGTCATAACTTTTCACTCGGATATCCGATTCTGGCGTATGATATATCTAGACGCTCAAAATTGATCACTTGAAGCTCTCGAGAATTCATGTGGTCATAAATTTTCACACGGATGTCGGATTCGGGGATATAATATATCGAGACAGTCGAAATTGTACAACGGAGGCTCTCGAGAAATTCAACTGGTCATAACTTTTCACTCGGGTGTCTGATTCAGGCGCATAATATATCTACATGCTAGAAATTGATCATTAGAAGCTCTCAAGAAATTCAAATGGTCATAACTTTTACTCGGATGTGCGATTAAGGTGCATAATATATCGAGACGCTCGAAATTGAACAACGGAAGCTCTCGAGAATTCAAATGGTCATAACTTTTCACTCGGATGTTTGATTAAGGTGCATAATATATCGAGACGCTCGAAATTGAACAACGGATGCTCTTGAGAATTCAAATGGTCTTAACTTTTCACTCGGATGTCTGATTCTAGCGTATGATATATCTAGACGCTCAAAATTGATAACCAGAAGCTCTCGAGAATTCATGTGGTCATAAATTTTCACATGGATGTCCGATTCGGGGACATAATATATCGAGACGGTCGAAATTGTACAACGGAGGCTCTCGAGAAATTGAACTGGTCATAACTTTTCCCTCGGGTGTCCGATTCAGGCGCATAATATATCTAGACGCTTGAAATTGATCATTAGAAGCTCTCGAGAATCCATGTAGTCATAAATTTTCACACGGATGTCGGATTCGGGGACATAATATATCGAGACGGTTGAAATTGAACAACGGAGGCTCTCGAGAAATTCAAATGGTCATAACGTTTGACTCAGGTGTCCAATTCAGGCGCATAATATATCTAGACGCTCGAAATTGAACAACGGAAGTTCTTAAGTAATTCATATGGTCATAACTAATCACTCGGATGTTCGATTCAGGCGCCTAACATATCGAGACGCTCAAAATTGAACAACGGAAGCTCTCGAGAAATTCAAATGGTCATAACTTTTCACTCAGATGTCCAATTAAGGTGCATAATATATCGTGACGCTCAAAAATTGAACAACGGATGCTCTCAAGAATTCGAATGGTCATAACTTTTCACTCGGATATCCGATTCTGGCGTATGATATATCTAGACGCTCAAAATTGATCACCTGAAGCTCTCGAGAATTCATGTGGTCATAAATTTTCACACGGATGTCGGATTTGGGGATATAACATATCGAGACAGTCGAAATTGTACAACGGAGGCTCTCGAGAAATTCAACTGGTCATAACTTTTCACTCGGGTGTCTGATTCAGGCGCATAATATATCTACACGCTAGAAATTGATCATTAGAAGCTCTCGAGAAATTCAAATGGTCATAACTTTTACTCGGATGTGCGATTAAGGTGCATAATATATCGAGATGCTCGAAATTGAACAACGGAAGCACTCGAGATTTCAAATGGTCATAACATTTCACACGGATGTCAGATTCAGGGACATAATATATCGAGACGGTCGAAATTGAACAACGGAAGCTCTCGAGAAATGCAAATGTTCATAACTTTTCACTTGGATGTTCCATACAGGCGTCTAACATATCGAGACTCTCAAAATTGAACAACGGAATCTCTCGAGAAATTCAAATGGTCATAACTTTTCACTCAGATGTCCAATTAAGGTGCATAATATATCGTGACGCTCAAAAATTGAACAACGGATGCTCTCAAGAATTCGAATCATCATAACTTTTCACTCGGATATCCGATTCTGGCGTATGATATATCTAGACGCTCAAAATTGATCACCTGAAGCTCTCGAGAATTCATGTGGTCATAAATTTTCACACGGATGTCGGATTCGGGGATATAATATATCGAGACAGTCGAAATTGTACAACGGAGGCTCTCGAGAAATTCAACTGGTCAAAACTTTTAACTCGGGTGTCTGATTCAGGCGCATAATATATCTAGACGCTTGAAATTGATCATTATAAGCTCTCGAGAATTCATGTAGTCCTAAATTTTCACACGGATGTCGGATTCGGGGACATAATATATCGAGACGGTTGAAATTGAACAACGGAGGCTCTCGAGAAATTCAACTGGTCATAACGTTTGACTCAGGTGTCCAATTCAGGCGCATAATATATCTAGACGCTCGAAATCGAACAACGGAAGCTCTTAAATAATTCATATGGTCATAACTTTTCACTCGGATGTTCGATTCAGGCGCCTAACATATCGAGACGCTCAAAATTGAACAACGGAAGCTCTCGAGAAATTCAAATGGTCATAACTTTTCACTCAGATGTCCAATTAAGGTGCATAATATATCGTGACGCTAAAAAATTGAACAACGGATGCTCTCAAGAATTCAAATCGTCATAACTTTTCACTCGGATATCCGATTCTGGCGTATGATATATCTAGACGCTCAAAATTGATCACCTGAAGCTCTCGAGAATTCATGTGGTCATAAATTTTCACACGGATGTCGGATTCGGGGATATAATATATCGAGACAGTCGAAATTGTACAACGGAGGCTCTCGAGAAATTCAACTGGTCATAACTTTTCACTCGGGTGTCTGATTCAGGCGCATAATATATCTACACGCTAGAAATTGATCATTATAAGCTCTCGAGAAATTCAAATGGTCATAACTTTTACTCGGATGTGCGATTAAGGTGTATAATATATCGAGACGCTCGAAATTGAACAACGGAAGCTCTTGAGAATTCAAATGGTCATAACTTTTCACTCGGATGTCCGATTAAGGTGCATAATATATCGAGACGCTCGAAATTGAACAACGGATGCTCTTGAGAATTCAAATGGTCTTAACTTTTCACTCGAATGTCTGATTCTGGCGTATGATATATCTAGACGCTCAAAATTGATAACCAGAAGCTCTCGAGAATTCATGTGGTCATAAATTTTCACATGGATGTCCGATTCGGGGACATAATATATCAAGACGGTCCAAATTGTACGACAGAGGCTCTCGAGAAATTGAACTGGTCATAACTTTTCCCTCGGGTGTCCGATTCAGGCGCATAATATATCTAGACGCTTGAAATTGATCATTAGAAGCTCTCGAGAATTCATGTAGTCATAAATTTTCACACGGATGTCGGATTCGGGGACATAATATATCGAGACGGTTGAAATTGAACAACGGAGGCTCTTGAGAAATTCAACTGGTCATAACGTTTGACTCAGGTGTCCAATTCAGGCGTATAATATATCTAGACGCTCGAAATTGAACAACGGAAGCTCTTAAGTAATTCATATGGTCATAACTTTTCACTCGGATGTTCGATTCAGGCGCCTAACATATCGAGACGCTCAAAATTGAACAACGGAAGCTCTAGAGAAATTTAAATGGTCATAACTTTTCACTCGGATGTCCGATTAAGGCGCATAATATATCGAGACGCTCGAAGTCGAACAACGGAAGCACTCCAGATTTCAAATGATCATAACATTTCACTCGGTTGTCCGATTCTGGAGCATAATATATCCAGACACTCGAAATGGATCAACGAAAGCTCTCGAGAAATTCAAATGGTCATAACTTTTCACTCAGATGTCTGATTCAGGCGCATAATATATTGAGAAGCTCGAAATACAACAACGGAAGCTCTTAAGTAAATCAAATGGTCATAACTTTTCAGTTGGATGTTCGATTCAGGCGCCTAACATATCGAGACACTCAAAATTGAACAACGGAAGATCTCGAGAAATATAAATGGTCTTAACTTCTCATTCGGATATCCGATTAAGGCGCATAAGATATCGAGACACTCGAAATTGAACAACGGAAGCTCTGGAAAACTCAAATTGTCATAACGTTTCACTCAGGTGTCCGATTCAGGTCATAATATATCTAGATGCTCGAAATTGATCAATGGAAGCTCTCGAGAAATTCAAATGCTCATATCGTTTCACTCGGATGTCCGATTAAGGCGCATAATATATCAAGACGCTCAAAATTGAACAACGGAGGCTCTCGAGAATTCAAATGGTCATAACTTTTCACTCGGATGTCAGATTAAAGCGCATAATATATAGAGACGGTCAAAATTGAACAACGGAAGCTCTCGAGAAATGCAAATGTTCATAACTTTTAACTCAGATGTTCCATTCAGGCGCCTAACATATCGAGACACTCAAAATTGAACAACGGAATCTCTCGAGAAATGCAAATGGTCATAACTTTTCACTCAGATGTCCAATTAAGGTGCATAATATATCGTGACGCTAAAAAATTGAACAACGGATGCTCTCAAGAATTCGAATCGTCATAACTTTTCACTCGGATATCCGATTCTGGCGTATGATATATCTAGACGCTCAAAATTGATCACCTGAAGCTCTCGAGAATTCATGTGGTCATAAATTTTCACACGGATGTCGGATTCGGGGATATAATATATCGAGACAGTAGAAATTGTACAACGGAGGCTCTCGAGAAATTCAACTGGTCATAACTTTTCACTCGGGTGTCTGATTCAGGCGCATAATATATCTACACGCTAGAAATTGATCATTAGAAGGTCTCGAGAAATTCAAATGGTCATAACTTTTACTCGGATGTGCGATTAAGGTGCATAATATATCGAGACGCTCGAAATTGAACAACGGAAGCTCTTGAGAATTCAAATGGTCATAACTTTTCACTCGGATGTCCGATTAAGGTGCATAATATATCGAGACGCACGAAAATGAACAGCGGATGCTCTTGAGAATTCAAATGGTCTTAACTTTTCACTCGGATGTCTGATTCTGGCGTATGATATATCTAGACGCTAAAAATTGATAACCAGAAGCTCTCGAGAATTCATGTGGTCATAAATTTTCACATGGATGTCCGATTCGGGGACATAATATATCGAGACGGTCCAAATTGTACAACGAAGGCTCTCGAGAAATTGAACTGGTCATAACTTTTCCCTCGAGTGTCCGATTCAGGCGCATAATATATCTAGACGCTTGAAATTGATCATTAGAAGCTCTCGAGAATTCATGTAGTCATAAATTTTCACACGGATGTCGGATTCGGGGACATAATAAATCGAGACGGTTGAAATTGAACAACGGAGGCTCTCGAGAAATTCAACTGGTCATAACGTTTGACTCAGGTGTCCAATTCAGGCGCATAATATATCTAGACGCTCGAAATTGAACAACGGAAGCTCTTAAGTAATTCAAATGGTCATAACTTTTCACTCGGATGTTCGATTCAGGCGCCTAAAATATCGAGACGCTAAAAATTGAACAACGGAAGCTCTCGAGAAATTTAAATGGTCATAACTTTTCACTCGGATGTCCGATTAAGGCGCATAATATATCGAGACGCTCTAAGTTGAACAACGGAAGCACTCGAGATTTCAAATGGTCATAACATTTCACTCGGTTGTCCGATTCTGGAGCACAATATATCCAGACGCTCGAAATGGATCAGCGGAAGCTCTCGAGAAATTCAAATGGTCATAACTTTTCACTCAGATGTCTGATTCAGGCGCATAATATATTGAGAAGCTGGAAATAGAACAACGGAAGCTCTTAAGTAAATCAAATGGTCATAACTTTTCACTTGGATGTTCGATTCAGGCGCCTAACATATCGAGACACTCAAAATTGAGCAACGAAAGATCTCGAGAAATATAAATGGTCTTAACTTCTCATTCGGATATACGATTAAGGCGCATAAGATATCGAGACACTCGAAATTGAACAACGGAAGCTCTGGAAAACTCAAATTGTCATAACGTTTCACTCGGGTGTCCGATTCAGGCACAAAATATATCTAGATGCTCGAAATTGATCAATGGAAGCTCTCGAGAAATTCAAATGCTCATATCGTTTCACTCGGATGTCCGATTAAGGCGCATAATATATCAAGACGCTCAAAATTGAACAACGGAGGCTCTCGAGAATTCAAATGGTCATAACTTTTCACTCGGATGTCAGATTAAAGCGCATAATATATAGAGACGGTCAAAATTGAACAACGGAAGCTCTCGAGAAATGCAAATGTTCATAACTTTTCACTCGGATGTTCCATTCAGGCGCCTAACATATCGAGACACTCAAAATTGAACAACGGAATCTCTCGAGAAATTCAAATGGTCATAACTTTTCACTCAGATGTCCAATTAAGGTGCATAATATATCGTGACGCTAAAAAATTGAACAACGGATGCTCTCAAGAATTCGAATCGTCATAACTTTTCACTCGGATATCCGATTCTGGCGTATGATATATCTAGACGCTCAAAATTGATCACCTGAAGCTCTCGAGAATTCATGTGGTCATAAAATTTCACACGGATGTCGGATTCAGGGATATAATATATCGAGACAGTAGAAATTGTACAACGGAGGCTCTCGAGAAATTCAACTGGTCATAACTTTTCACTCGGGTGTCTGATTCAGGCGCAGAATATATCTACACGCTAGAAATTGAACAACGGATGCTCTTGAGAATTCACATGGTCTTAACTTTTCACTCGGATGTCTGATTCTGGCGTATGATATATCTAGACACTCAAAATGGATAACCAGAGCCTCTCGAGAATTCATGCGGTCATAATTTTCACATGGATGTCCGATTCGGGGACATAGTATATCGAGACGGTCGAAATTGTACAACGGAGGCTCTCGAGAAATTGAACTGGTTATAACTTTTCCCTCGGGTGTCCGATTCAGGCGCATAATATATCTAGACGCTTGAAATTGATCATTAGAAGCTCTCGAGAATTCATGTGGTCATAAATTTTCACACGGATGTTGGATTCGGGGACATAATATATCAAGACGGTTGAAATTGAATAACGGAGGCTCTCGAGAAATTCAACTGGTCATAACGTTTGACTCAGGTGTCCAATTCAGGCGCATAATATATCTAGACGCTCGAAATTGAACAACGGAAGCTCTTAAGTAATTCAAATGGTCATAACTTTTCACTCGGATGTTCGATTCAGACGCCTAACATATCGAGACGCTCAAAATTGAACAACGGAAGCTCTCGAGAAATTTAAATGGTCATAACTTTTCTCTCGGATGTCCGATTAAGGCGAATAATATATCGAGACGCTCGAAATTGAACAACGGAAGCACTCGAGATTTCAAATGGTCATAACATTTCACTCGGTTGTCCGATTCTGGTGCATAATATATCCAGACGCTCGAAATGGATCAACGGAACCTCTCGAGAAATTCAAATGGTCATAACTTTTCACTCAGATGTCCGATTCAGGCGCATAATATATTGACACGCTCGAAATAGAACAACGTAAGCTCTTAAGTAATTCAAATGGTCATAACTTTTCACTCGGATGTTCGATTCAGGAGCCTAACATATCGAGATGCTCAAAATTGAACAACGGAAGCTCTCGAGAAATTTAAATGGTCATAACTTTTCACTCGGATGTCCGATTAAGGCGCATAAGATATCGAGAAGGTCAAAATTGAACAACGGAAGCTCTCGAGAAATGCAAATGTTCAAAAGCTTTCACTCGGATGTAACATTCAGGCGCCTAACATATCGAGACACTCAAAATTGAACAACGGAATCTCTCGAGAAATTCAAATGGTCATAACTTTTCACTCAGATGTCCGATTAAGGCGCATAATATATCAAGACGCTCAAAATTGAACAACGGAGGCTCTCGAAAATTCAAATGGTCATAACTTTTCACTCGGATGTCAGATTAAAGCACATAATATATAGAGACGGTCAAAATTGAACAACGGAAGCTCTCGAGAAATGCAAATGTTCAAAACTTTTCACTCGGATGTTCCATTCAGGCGCCTAACATATCGAGACACTCAAAATTGAACAACGGAATCTCTCGAGAAATTCAAATGGTCATAACTTTTCACTCAGATGTCCAATTACGGTGCATAATATATCGAGACGCTCGAAATTGAACAACGGATACTCTCGAGAATTCGAATGGTCATAACTTTTCACTCGGATATCCGATTCTGGCGTATTATATATCTAGACGCTCAAAATTGATCACCTCAAGCTCTCGAGAATTCATGTTGTCATAAATTTGCACACGGATGTCGGATTCGGGGATAAAATATATCGAGACAGTCGAAATTGTACAACGGAGGCTCTCGAGAAATTCAACTGGTCAAAACTTTTCACTCGGGTGTCCGATTCAGGTGCATAATATATCTAGGCGATAGAAATTGATCATTAGAAGCTCTCGAGAAATTCAAATGGTCATAACTTTTACTCGGATGTCCGATTAAGGTGCATAATATATCGACACGCTCGAAATTGAACAACGGAGGCTCTCGTGAAATTCAACTGGTCATAACTTTTCACTCGGGTGTCCGATTCAGGCGCATAATATATCTAGACGCTAGAAAATGATCATTAGAAGCTCTCGAGAAATTCAAATGGTCATAACTTTTACTCGGATGTCCGATTAAGGTTCATAATATATCGAGACGCTCGAATTTGAACAACGGATGCTCTCGAGAATTCAAATGGTCATAACTTTTCACTCGGATGTCAGATTAAAGCGCATAATATATAGAGACGGTCAAAATTGAACAACGGAAGCTCTCGAGAAATGCAAATGTTCAAAACGTTTCACTCGGATCTTCATTTAGGGCGCCTAACATATCGAGACACTCAAAATTGAACAACGGAATCTCTCGAGAAATTCAAATGGTCATAACTTTTCACTCAGATGTCCAATTAAGGTGCATAATATATCGAGACGCTCGAAATTGAACAACGGATGCTCTCGAGAATTCGAATGGTCATAACTTTTCACTCGGATATCCGATTCTGGCATATTATATATCTATGCGCTCAAAATTGATCACCTGAAGCTCTCGAGAATTCATGTTGTCATAAATTTGCACACGGATGTCGGATTCGGGGATAAAATATATCGAGACAGTTGAAATTGTACAACGGAGGCTCTCGAGAAATTCAACTGGTCAAAACTTTTAACTCGGGTGTCCGATTCAGGCGCATAATATATCTAGGCGCTAGAAATTGATCATTAGAAGCTCTCGAGAAATTCAAATGGTCATAACTTTTACTCGGATGTCCGATTAAGGTGCATAATATATCGAGACGCTCGAATTTGAACAACGGAAGCTCTTGAGAATTCAAATGGTCATAACTTTTCACACGGATGTCCGATTAAGGTGCATAATATATCGAGGCGCTCGAAATTGAACAACGGATGCTCTCAAGAATTCAAATGGTCATAGCTTTTCGCTCGAATGTCCGATTCTGGCGTATGATATATCTAGACGCTCAAAATTGATCACCAGAAGCTCTCGAGAATTCATGTGGTCATAAATTTTCACACGGATGTCGGATTCGGGGACATAATATATCGAGACGGTCAAAATTGTACAAAGCAGGCTCTCGAGAAATTCAACTGGTCAAAACTTTTCACTCGGGTGTCCGATTCAGGCGCATAATATATCTAGACGCTAGAAATTGATCATTAGGAGCTCTCGAGAAATTCAAATGGTCATAACTTTTACTCGGATGTCCGATTCAGGTGCATAATATATCGAGACGCTCGAAATTGAACAACGGAAGCTCTCGAGAATTCAAATGGTCATAACGTTTCACACGAATGTCCGATTAAGGTGCATAATATATCGAGATGCTCGAAATTGAACAACGGAGGCTCTCGTGAAATTCAACTGGTCATAACTTTTCACTCGGGTGTCCGATTCAGGCGCATAATATATCTAGACGCTAGAAAATGATCATTAGAAGCTCTCGAGAAATTCAAATGGTCATAACTTTTACTCGGATGTCCGATTAAGGTGCATAATATATCGAGACGCTCGAATTTGAACAACGGATGCTCTCAAGAATTCAAATGGTCATATCTTTTCGCTCGAATGTCCGATTCTGGCGTATGATATATCTAGACGCTCAAAATTGATCACCAGAAGCTGTCGAGAATTCATGTGGTCATAAATTTTCACATGGATGTCGGATTCGGGGACATAATATATCGAGACGGTCAAAATTGTACAACGGAGGCTCTCGAGAAATTCAACTGGTCAAAACTTTTCACTCGAGTGTCCGATTCAGGCGCATAATATATCTAGACGCTAGAAATTGATCATTAGGAGCTCTCGAGAAATTCAAATGGTCATAACTTTTACTCGGATGTCCGATTAAGGTGCATAATATATCGAGACGCTCGAAATTGAACAACGGAAGCTCTCGAGAATTCAAATGGTCATAACGTTTCACACGAATGTCCGATTAAGGTGCATAATATATCGAGATGCTCGAAATTGAACAACGGAGGCTCTCGTGAAATTCAACTGGTCATAACTTGTCACTCGGGTGTCCGATTCAGGCGCATAATATATCTAGACGCTAGAAATTGATCATTAGAAGCTCTCGAGAAATTCAAATGGTCATAACTTTTACTCGGGTGTCCGATTAAGGTGCATAATATCGAGATGCCCGGATTTGAACAACGAAAGCTCTTGAGAATTCAAATGGTCATAACTTTTCACATGGATGTCCGATTAAGGTGCATAATATATCGAGACGCTCGAAATTGAACAACGGATGCTCTCAAGAATTCAAATGGTCATAGCTTTTCGCTCGAATGTCCGATTCTGGCGTATGATATATCTAGACGCTCAAAATTGATCACCAGAAGCTCTCGAAAATTCATGTGGTCATAAATTTTCACACGGATGTCAGATTCGGGGACATAATATATCGAGACGGTCGAAATTGTACAACGGAGGCTCTCGAGAAATTCAACTGGTCAAAACTTTTCACTCGGGTGTCTGATTCAGGCGCATAATGTATCTAGACGCTAGAAATTGATCATTAGAAGCTCTCGAGAAATTCAAATGGTCAGAAGTTTTACCTGGATGTCCGATTAAGGTGCATAATATATCGAGACGCTCGAAATTGAACAACGGAAGCTCTCGAGAATTCAAATGGTCATAACGTTTCACACGAATGTCCGATTAAGGTGCATAATATATCGAGATGCTCGAAATTGAACAACGGATTCTCTCGAGAATTCAAATGGTCATAACTTGTCACTCGGGTGTCCGATTCAGGCGCATAATATATCTTGACGCTAGAAATTGATCATTAGAAGCTCTCGAGAAATTCAAATGGTCATAACTTTTACTCGGATGTCCGATTAAGGTGCATAATATATCGAGATGCTCGAATTTGAACAACGAAAGCTCTTGAGAATTCAAATGGTCATAACGTTTCACACGAATGTGCGATTAAGGTGCATAATATATCGAGACGCTCGAAATTGAACAACGGATGCTCTCAAGAATTCAAATGGTCATAGCTTTTCGCTCGAATGTCCGATTCTGGCGGATGATATAACTAGACGCTCAAAATTGATCACCGGAAGCTCTCGAGAATTTATGTGGTCATAAATTTTCACACTGATGTCAGATTCGGGGACATAATATATCGAGACGGTCGAAATTGTACAACGGAGGCTCTCGAGAAATTCAACTGGTCAAAACTTTTAACTCGGGTGTCTGATTCAGGCGCATAATATATCTAGACGCTAGAAATTGATCATTAGAAGCTCTCGAGAAATTCGAATGGTCATAACTTTTCACTCGGATGTCCGATTAAGGTGCATAATATATCGAGACGCTCGAAATTGAACAACGGAAGATCTCGAGAATTCAAATGGTCATAACTTCTCATTCGGATGTCCGATTCTGGCGTATAATATATCTAGACACTCGAAATTGATCAGCAGATGCTTTCGAGAATTCATGTGGTCATAAATTTCCACACGGATGTCGGATTCGGGGACATAATATATCGAGACGGTCGAAATTGAACCACGAAGGCTCTCGAGAAATTCAATTGGTCATAAGTTTTCACCCTGGTGTCCGATTCAGGCGAATAATATATCTAGACGTTTGAAATTCAACAACGGAAGCTCTCGAGAAATGCAAATGTTCAAAACTTTTCACTCGGATGTTCCATTCAGGCGCCTAACATATCGAGACACTCAAAATTGAACAACGGAATCTCTCGAGAAATTCAAATGGTCATAACTTTTCACTCGGATATCCGATTCTGGCGTATTATATATCTAGACGCTCAAAATTGATCACCTCAAGCTCTCGAGAATTCATGTTGTCATAAATTTGCACACAGATGTCGGATTCGGGGATAAAATATATCGAGACAGTCGAAATTGTACAACGGAGGCTCTCGAGAAATTCAACTGGTCAAAACTTTTCACTCGGGTGTCCGATTCAGGTGCATAATATATCTAGGCGCTAGAAATTGATCATTAGAAGCTCTCGAGAAATTCAAATGGTCATAACATTTACTCGGATGTCCGATTAAGGTGCATAATATATCGACACGCTCGAAATTTAACAACGGAGGCTCTCGTGAAATTCAACTGGTCATAACATTTCACTCGGGTGTCCGATTCAGGCGCATAATATATCTAAACGCTAGAAAATGATCATTAGAAGCTCTCGAGAAATTCAAATGGTCATAACTTTTACTCGGATGTCCGATTAAGGTGCATAATATATCGAGACGCTCGAATTTGAACAACGGAAGCTCTTGAGAATTCAAATGGTCATAACTTTTCACACGGATGTCCGATTAAGGTGCATAATATATCGAGACGCTCGAAATTGAACAACGGATGCTCTCAAGAATTCAAATGGTCATAGCTTTTCGCTCGAATGTCCGATTCTGGCGTATAATATATCTAGACGCTCAAAATTGATCACCAGAAGCTCTCGAGAATTCATGTGGTCATAAATTTTCACACGGATGTCAGATTCGGGGACATAATATATCGAGACGGTCGAAATTGTACAACGGAGGCTCTCGAGAAATTCAACTGGTCAAAACTTTTCACTCGGGTGTCTGATTCAGGCGCATAATGTATCTAGACGCTAGAAATTGATCATTAGAAGCTCTCGAGAAATTCAAATGGTCATAACTTTTACCTGGATGTCCGATTAAGGTGCATAATATATCGAGACGCTCGAAATTGAACAACGGAAGCTCTCGAGAATTCAAATGGTCATAACGTTTCACACGAATGTCCGATTAAGGTGCATAATATATCGAGATGCTCGAAATTGAACAACGAATTCTCTCGAGAATTCAAATGGTCATAACTTGTCACTCGGGTGTCCGATTCAGGCGCATAATATATCTTGACGCTAGAAATTGATCATTAGAAGCTCTCGAGAAATTCAAATGGTCATAACTTTTACACGGATGTGCGATTAAGGTGCATAATATATCGAGATGCTCGAATTTGAACAACGAAAGCTCCTGAGAATTCAAATGGTCATAACTTTTCACACGGATGTCCGATTAAGGTGCATAAGATATCGAGACGCTCGAAATTGACCAACGGATGCTCTCGAGAATTCAAATGGTCATAGCTTTTTACTCGAATGTCCGATTCTGGCGTATGATATCTCTAGACGCTCAAAATTGATCACCGGAAGCTCTCGAGAATTCATGTGGTCATAAATTTTCACACGGATGTCAGATTCGGGGACATAATATATCGAGACGGTCGAAATTGTACAACGGAGGCTCTCGAGAAATTCAACTGGTCAAAACTTTTAACTCGGGTGTCTGATTCAGGCGCATAATATATCTAGACGCTAGAAATTGATCATTAGAAGCTCTCGAGAAATTCAAATGGTCATAACTTTCACCCGGATGTCCGATTAAGGTGCATATTATATCGAGACGCTCGAAATTGAACAATGGAAGCTCTCGAGAATTCAAATGGTCATAACGTTTCACACGAATGTGCGATTAAGGTGCATAATATATCGAGATGCTCGAAATTGAACAACGGATTCTCTCGAGAATTCAAATGGTCATAAGTTTTCACTCGGATGTCCGATTCTGGCGTATGATATATCTAGACGCTCAAAATTGATCACCAGAAGCTCTCGAGAATTCATGTGGTCATATATTTTCACACGGATGTCGGATTCGGGGACATAATATATCGAGACGATCGAAATTGTACAACGGAGGCTCTCGTGAAATTCAACTGGTCATAACTTTTCACTCGGGTTTCCGATTCAGCCGCATAATATATCTAGACGCTAGAATTTGATCATTAGAAGCTCTCGAGAAATTCAAATGGTCATAACTTTTCACTCGGATGTCCGATTAAGGTGCATAATATATCGAGACGCTCGAAATTGAACAACGGAAGATCTCGAGAATTCAAAAGGTCATAACTTCTCATTCGGATGTCTGATTCTGGCGTATAATATATCTAGACACTCGAAATTGATCAGCAGATGCTTTCGAGAATTCATGTGGTCATAAATTTTCACACGGATGTCGGATTCGGGGACATAATATATCGAGACGGTCGAAATTGAACCACGAAGGCTCTCGAGAAATTCAATTGGTCATAAGTTTTCACCCTGGTGTCCGATTCAGGCGAATAATATATCTAGACGCTTGAAATTCAACAACGGAAGCTCTTAAAAATTCAAAATGTCATAACTTTTCACTCTGATGTTCGATTCAGGCGCCTAACATATCGAGACGCTCAAAATTGAAAAATGGAAGCTCTCGAGAAATTTAAATGGTCATAACTTTTCACTCGGATGTCTGATTAAGGCGCATAGGATATCGAGACGGTCAAAATTGAACAACGGAAGCTCTCGAGAAATGCAAATGTTCAAAACTTTTCACTCGGATGTTCCATTCAGGCGCCTAACATATCGAGACACTGAAAATTGAACAACGGAATCTGTTGAGAAATTCAAATGGTCATAACTTTTCACTCAGATGTCCGATTAAGGCGCATAATATATCAAGACGCTCAAAATTGAACAACGGAGGCTCTCGAGAATTCAAATGGTCATAACTTTTCACTCGGATGTCAGATTAAAGCGCATAATATATAGAGACGGTCAAAATTGAACAACGGAAGCTCTCGAGAAATGCAAATGTTCAAAACTTTTCACTCGGATGTTCCATTCAGGCGCCTAACATATCGAGACACTCAAAATTGAACAACGGAATCTCTCGAGAAATTCAAATGGTCATAACTTTTCACTCAGATGTCCAATTAAGGTGCATAATATATCGAGACGCTCGAAATTGAACAACGGATGCTCTCGAGAATTCGAATGGTCATAACTTTTCACTCGGATATCCGATTCTGGCGTATTATATATCTAGACGCTCAAAATTGATCACCTCAAGCTCTCGAGAATTCATGTTGTCATAAATTTGCACACGGATGTCGGATTCGGGGATAAAATATATCGAGACAGTCGAAATTGTACAACGGAGGCTCTCGAGAAATTCAACTGGTCAAAACTTTTCACTCGGGTGTCCGATTCAGGTGCATAATATATCTAGGCGCTAGAAATTGATCATTAGAAGCTCTCGAGAAATTCAAATGGTCATAACATTTACTCGGATGTCCGATTAAGGTGCATAATATATCGACACGCTCGAAATTGAACAACGGAGGCTCTCGTGAAATTCAACTGGTCATAACTTTTCACTCGGGTGTCCGATTCAGGCGCATAATATATCTAGACGCTAGAAAATGATCATTAGAAGCTCTCGAGAAATTCAAATGGTCCTAACTTTTACTCGGATGTCCGATTAAGGTGCATAATATATCGAGACGCTCGAATTTGAACAACGGAAGCTCTTGAGAATTCAAATGGTCATAACTTTTCACACGGATGTCCGATTAAGGTGCATAATATATCGAGACGCTCGAAATTGAACAACGGATGCTCTCAAGAATTCAAATGGTCATAGCTTTTCGCTCGAATGTCCGATTCTGGCGTATAATATATCTAGACGCTCAAAATTGATCACCAGAAGCTCTCGAGAATTCATGTGGTCATAAATTTTCACACGGATGTCGGATTCGGGGACATAATATATCGAGACGGTCGAAATTGTACAACGGAGGCTCTCGAGAAATTCAACTGGTCAAAACTTTTCACTCGGGTGTCTGATTCAGGCGCATAATGTATCTAGACGCTAGAAATTGATCATTAGAAGCTCTCGAGAAATTCAAATGGTCATAACTTTTACCTGGATGTCCGATTAAGGTGCATAATATATCGAGACGCTCGAAATTGAACAACGGAAGCTCTCGAGAATTCAAATGGTCATAACGTTTCACACGAATGTCCGATTAAGGTGCATAATATATCGAGATGCTCGAAATTGAACAACGAATTCTCTCGAGAATTCAAATGGTCATAACTTGTCACTCGGGTGTCCGATTCAGGCGCATAATATATCTTGACGCTAGAAATTGATCATTAGAAGGTCTCGAGAAATTCAAATGGTCATAACTTTTACACGGATGTCCGATTAAGGTGCATAATATATCGAGATGCTCGAATTTGAACAACGAAAGCTCCTGAGAATTCAAATGGTCATAACTTTTCACACGGATGTCCGATTAAGGTGCATAATATATCGAGACGCTCGAAATTGAACAACGGATGCTCTCAAGAATTCAAATGGTCATAGCTTTTCGCTCGAATGTCCTATTCTGGCGTATGATATATCTAGACGCTCAAAATTGATCACCGGAAGCTCTCGAGAATTCATGTGGTCATAAATTTTCACACGGATGTCAGATTCGGGGACATAATATATCGAGACGGTCGAAATTGTACAACGGAGGCTCTCGAGAAATTCAACTGGTCAAAACTTTTAACTCGGGTGTCTGATTCAGGCGCATAATATATCTAGACGCTAGAAATTGATCATTAGAAGCTCTCGAGAAATTCAAATGGTCATAACTTTTACCCGGATGTCCGATTAAGGTGCATAATATATCGAGACGCTCGAAATTGAACAATGGAAGCTCTCGAGAATTCAAATGGTCATAACGTTTCACACGAATGTGCGATTAAGGTGCATAATATATCGAGATGCTCGAAATTGAACAACGGATTCTCTCGAGAATTCAAATGGTCATAAGTTTTCACTCGGATGTCCGATTCTGGCGTATGATATATCTAGACGCTCAAAATTGATCACCAGAAGCTCTCGAGAATTCATGTGGTCATATATTTCCACACGGATGTCGGATTCGGGGACATAATATATCGAGACGATCGAAATTGTACAACGGAGGCTCTCGTGAAATTCAACTGGTCATAACTTTTCACTCGGGTTTCCGATTCAGCCGCATAATATATCTAGACGCTAGAATTTGATCATTAGAAGCGCTCGAGAAATTCAAATGGTCATAACTTTTCACTCGGATGTCCGATTAAGGTGCATAATATATCGAGACGCTCGAAATTGAACAACGGAAGATCTCGAGAATTCAAATGGTCATAACTTCTCATTCGGATGTCCGATTCTGGCGTATAATATATCTAGACACTCGAAATTGATCAGCAGCTGCTTTCGAGAATTCATGTGGTCATAAATTTTCACACGGATGTCGGATTCGGGGACATAATATATCGAGACGGTCGAAATTGAACCACGAAGGCTCTCGAGAAATTCAATTGGTCATAAGTTTTCACCCTGGTGTCCGATTCAGGCGAATAATATATCTAGACGTTTGAAATTCAACAACGGAAGCTCTTAAAAATTCAAAATGTCATAACTTTTCACTCTGATGTTCGATTCAGGCGCCTAACATATCGAGACGCTCAAAATTGAAAAATGGAAGCTCTCGAGAAATTTAAATGGTCCTAACTTTTCACTCGGATGTCTGATTAAGGCGCATAGGATATCGAGACGGTCAAAATTGAACAACGGAAGCTCTCGAGAAATGCAAATGTTCAAAACTTTTCACTCGGATGTTCCATTCAGGCGCCTAACATATCGAGACACTGAAAATTGAACAACGGAATCTCTTGAGAAATTCAAATGGTCATAACTTTTCACTCAGATGTCCGATTAAGGCGCATAATATATCAAGACGCTCAAAATTGAACAACGGAGGCTCTCGAGAATTCAAATGGTCATAACTTTTCACTCGGATGTCAGATTAAAGCGCATAATATATAGAGACGGTCAAAATTGAACAACGGAAGCTCTCGAGAAATGCAAATGTTCAAAACTTTTCACTCGGATGTTCCATTCAGGCGCCTAACATATCGAGACACTCAAAATTGAACAACGGAATCTCTCGAGAAATTCAAATGGTCATAACTTTTCACTCAGATGTCCAATTAAGGTGCATAATATATCGAGACGCTCGAAATTGAACAACGGATGCTCTCGAGAATTCGAATGGTCATAACTTTTCACTCGGATATCCGATTCTGGCGTATTATATATCTAGACGCTCAAAATTGATCACCTCAAGCTCTCGAGAATTCATGTTGTCATAAATTTGCACACGGCTGTCGGATTCGGGGATAAAATATATCGAGACAATCGAAATTGTACAACGGAGGCTCTCGAGAAATTCAACTGGTCAAAACTTTTCACTCGGGTGTCCGATTCAGGTGCATAATATATCTAGGCGCTAGAAATTGATCATTAGAAGCTCTCGAGAAATTCAAATGGTCATAACTTTTACTCGGATGTCCGATTAAGGTGCATAATATATCGACACGCTCGAAATTGAACAACGGAGGCTCTCGTGAAATTCAACTGGTCATAACTTTTCACTCGGGTGTCCGATTCAGGCGCATAATATATCTAGACGCTAGAAAATGATCATTAGAAGCTCTCGAGAAATTCAAATGGTCATAACTTTTACTCGGATGTCCGATTAAGGTTCATAATATATCGAGACGCTCGAATTTGAACAACGGATGCTCTCAAGAATTCAAATGGTCATATCTTTTCGCTCGGATGTCCGATTCTGGCGTATGATATATCTAGACGCTCAAAATTGATCACCAGAAGCTGTCGAGAATTCATGTGGTCATAAATTTTCACATGGATGTAGGATTCGGGGACATAATATATCGAGACGGTCGAAATTGTACAACGGAGGCTCTCGAGAAATTCAACTGGTCAAAACTTTTCACTCGGGTGTCCGATTCAGGCGCATAATATATCTAGACGCTAGAAATTGATCATTAGGAGCTCTCGAGAAATTCAAATGGTCATAACTTTTACTCGGATGTCCGATTAAGGTGCATAATATATCGAGACGCTCGAAATTGAACAACGGAAGCTCTCGAGAATTCAAAAGGTCATAACGTTTCACACGAATGTCCGATTAAGGTGCATAATATATCGAGATGCTCGAAATTGAACAACGGAGGCTCTCGTGAAATTCAACTGGTCATAACTTTTCACTCGGGTGTCCGATTCAGGCGCATAATATATCTAGACGCTAGAAATTGATCATTAGAAGCTCTCGAGAAATTCAAATGGTCATAACTTTTACTCGGATGTCCGATTAAGGTGCATAATATAACGAGACGCTCGAATTTGAACAACGGAAGCTCTTGAGAATTCAAATGGTCATAACTTTTCACACGGATGTCCGATTAAGGTGCATAATATATCGAGACGCTCGAAATTGAACAACGGATGCTCTCAAGAATTCAAATGGTCATAGCTTTTCGCTCGAATGTCCGATTCTGGCGTATGATATATCTAGACGCTCAAAATTGATCACCAGAAGCTCTCGAGAATTCATGTGGTCATAAATTTTCACACGGATGTCGGATTCGGGGACATAATATATCGAGACGGTCGAAATTGTACAACGGAGGCTCTCGAGAAATTCAACTGGTCAAAACTTTTCACTCGGGTGTCCGATTCAAGCGCATAATATATCTAGACGCTAGAAATTGATCATTAAAAGCTCCCGAGAAATTCAAATGATCATAACTTTTACTCGGATGTCCGATTAAGGTGCATAATATATCGAGACGCTCGAAATTGAACAACGGAAGCTCTTGAGAATTCAAATGGTCATAACGTTTCACACGAATGTCCGATTAAGGTGCATAATATATCGAGATGCTCGAAATTGAACAACGGAGGCTCTCGTGAAATTCAACTGGTCATAACTTGTCACTCGGGTGTCCGATTCAGGCGCATAATATATCTAGACGCTAGAAATTGATCATTAGAAGCTCTCGAGAAATTCAAATGGTCATAACTTTTACTCGGGTGTCCGATTAAGGTGCATAATATATCGAGATGCTCGAATTTGAACAACGAAAGCTCTTGAGAATTCAAATGGTCATAACTTTTCACATGGATGTCCGATTAAGGTGCATAATATTTCGAGACGCTCGAAATTGAACAACGGATGCTCTCAAGAATTCAAATGGTCATAGCTTTTCGCTCAAATGTCCGATTCTGGCGTATGATATATCTAGACGCTCAAAATTGATCACCAGAAGCTCTCGAGAATTCATGTGGTCATAAATTATCACACGGATGTCAGATTCGGGGACATAATATATCGAGACGGTCGAAATTGTACAACGGAGGCTCTCGAGAAATTCAACTGGTCAAAACTTTTCACTCGGGTGTCTGATTCAGGCGCATAATGTATCTAGACGCTAGAAATTGATCATTAGAAGCTCTCGAGAAATTCAAATGGTCATAACTTTTACCTGGATGTCCGATTAAGGTGCATAATATATCGAGACGCTCGAAATTGAACAACGGAAGCTCTCGAGAATTCAAATGGTCATAACGTTTCACACGAATGTCCGATTAAGGTGCATAATATATCGAGATGCTCGAAATTGAACAACGGATTCTCTCGAGAATTCAAATGGTCATAACTTGTCACTCGGGTGTCCGATTCAGGCGCATAATATATCTTGACGCTAGAAATTGATCATTAGAAGCTCTCGAGAAATTCAAATGGTCATAACTTTTACACGGATGTCCGATTAAGGTGCATAATATATCGAGATGCTCGAATTTGAACAACGAAAGCTCCTGAGAATTCAAATGGTCATAACTTTTCACACGGATGTCCGATTAAGGTGCATAATATATCGAGACGCTCGAAATTGAACAACGGATGCTCTCAAGAATTCAAATGGTCATAGCTTTTCGCTCGAATGTCCTATTCTGGCGTATGATATATCTAGACGCTCAAAATTGATCACCGGAAGCTCTCGAGAATTCATGTGGTCATAAATTTTCACACGGATGTCAGATTCGGGGACATAATATATCGAGACGGTCGAAATTGTACAACGGAGGCTCTCGAGAAATTCAACTGGTCAAAACTTTTAACTCGGGTGTCTGATTCAGGCGCATAATATATCTAGACGCTAGAAATTGATCATTAGAAGCTCTCGAGAAATTCAAATGGTCATAACTTTTACCCGGATTTCCGATTAAGGTGCATAATATATCGAGACGCTCGAAATTGAACAATGGAAGCTCTCGAAAATTCAAATGGTCATAACGTTTCACACGAATGTGCGATTAAGGTGCATAATATATCGAGATGCTCGAAATTGAACAACGGATTCTCTCGAGAATTCAAATGGTCATAAGTTTTCACTCGGATGTCCGATTCTGGCGTATGATATATCTAGACGCTCAAAATTGATCACCAGAAGCTCTCGAGAATTCATGTGGTCATATATTTTCACACGGATGTCGGATTCGGGGACATAATATATCGAGACGATCGAAATTGTACAACGGAGGCTCTCGTGAAATTCAACTGGTCATAACTTTTCACTCGGGTTTCCGATTCAGCCGCATAATATATCTAGACGCTAGAATTTGATCATTAGAAGCTCTCGAGAAATTCAAATGGTCATAACTTTTCACTCGGATGTCCGATTAAGGTGCATAATATATCGAGACGCTCGAAATTGAACAACGGAAGATCTCGAGAATTCAAATGGTCATAACTTCTCATTCGGATGTCCGATTCTGGCGTATAATATATCTAGACACTCGAAATTGATCAGCAGATGCTTTCGAGAATTCATGTGGTCATAAATTTTCACACGGATGTCGGATTCGGGGACATAATATATCGAGACGGTCGAAATTGTACAACGGAGGCTCTCGAGAAATTCAACTGGTCATAAGTTTTCACCCTGGTGTCCGATTCAGGCGAATAATATATCTAGACGTTTGAAATTCAACAACGGAAGCTCTTAAAAATTCAAAATGTCATAACTTTTCACTCTGATGTTCGATTCAGGCGCCTAACATATCGAGACGCTCAAAATTGAAAAATGGAAGCTCTCGAGAAATTTAAATGGTCCTAACTTTTCACTCGGATGTCTGATTAAGGCGCATAGGATATCGAGACGGTCAAAATTGAACAACGGAAGCTCTCGAGAAATGCAAATGTTCAAAACTTTTCACTCGGATGTTCCATTCAGGCGCCTAACATATCGAGACACTGAAAATTGAACAACGGAATCTCTTGAGAAATTCAAATGGTCATAACTTTTCACTCAGATGTCCGATTAAGGCGCATAATATATCAAGACGCTCAAAATTGAACAACGGAGGCTCTCGAGAATTCAAATGGTCATAACTTTTCACTCGGATGTCAGATTAAAGCGCATAATATATAGAGACGGTCAAAATTGAACAACGGAAGCTCTCGAGAAATGCAAATGTTCAAAACTTTTCACTCGGATGTTTCATTCAGGCGCCTAACATATCGAGACACTGAAAATTGAACAACGGAATCTCTCGAGAAATTCAAATGGTCATAACTTTTCACTCAGATGTCCGATTAAGGCGCATAATATATCAAAACGCTCAAAATTGAACAACGGAGGCTCTCGAGAATTCAAATGGTCATAACTTTTCACTCGGATGTCAGATTAAATCGCATAATATATAGAGACGGTCAAAATTGAACAACGGAAGCTCTCGAGAAATGCAAATGTTCAAAACTTTTCACTCGGATGTTCCATTCAGGCGCCTAACATATCGAGACACTCAAAATTGAACAACGGAATCTCTCGAGAAATTCAAATGGACATAACTTTTCACTCAGATGTCCAATTAAGGTGCATAATATATCGAGACGCTCGAAATTGAACAACGGATGCTCTCGAGAATTCGAATGGTCATAACTTTTCACTCGGATATCCGATTCTGGCGTATTATATATCTAGACGCTCAAAATTGATCACCTCAAGCTCTCGAGAATTCATGTTGTCATAAATTTGCACACGGCTGTCGGATTCGGGGATAAAATATATCGAGACAGTCGAAATTGTACAACGGAGGCTCTCGAGAAATTCAACTGGTCAAAACTTTTCACTCGGGTGTCCGATTCAGGTGCATAATATATCTAGGCGCTAGAAATTGATCATTAGAAGCTCTCGAGAAATTCAAATGGTCATAACTTTTACTCGGATGTCCGATTAAGGTGCATAATATATCGACACGCTCGAAATTGAACAACGGAGGCTCTCGTGAAATTCAACTGGTCATAACTTTTCACTTGGGTGTCCGATTCAGGCGCATAATATATCTAGACGCTAGAAAATGATCATTAGAAGCTCTCGAGAAATTCAAATGGTCATAACTTTTACTCGGATGTCCGATTAAGGTTCATAATATATCGAGACGCTCGAATTTGAACAACGGATGCTCTCAAGAATTCAAATGGTCATATCTTTTCGCTCGAATGTCCGATTCTGGCGTATGATATATCTAGACGCTCAAAATTGATCACCAGAAGCTGTCGAGAATTCATGTGGTCATAAATTTTCACACGGATGTCGGATTCGGGGACATAATATATCGAGACGGTCGAAATTGAACCACGAAGGCTCTCGAGAAATTCAATTGGTCATAAGTTTTCACCCTGGTGTCCGATTCAGGCGAATAATATATCTAGACGCTTGAAATTCAACAACGGAAGCTCTTAAAAATTCAAAATGTCATAACTTTTCACTCTGATGTTCGATTCAGGCGCCTAACATATCGAGACGCTCAAAATTGAAAAATGGAAGCTCTCGAGAAATTTAAATGGTCATAACTTTTCACTCGGATGTCTGATTAAGGCGCATAGGATATCGAGACGGTCAAAATTGAACAACGGAAGCTCTCGAGAAATGCAAATGTTCAAAACTTTTCACTCGGATGTTCCATTCAGGCGCCTAACATATCGAGACACTGAAAATTGAACAACGGAATCTCTTGAGAAATTCAAATGGTCATAACTTTTCACTCAGATGTCCGATTAAGGCGCATAATATATCAAGACGCTCAAAATTGAACAACGGAGGCTCTCGAGAATTCAAATGGTCATAACTTTTCACTCGGATGTCAGATTAAAGCGCATAATATATAGAGACGGTCAAAATTGAACAACGGAAGCTCTCGAGAAATGCAAATGTTCAAAACTTTTCACTCGGATGTTCCATTCAGGCGCCTAACATATCGAGACACTCAAAATTGAACAACAGAATCTCTCGAGAAATTCAAATGGTCATAACTTTTCACTCAGATGTCCAATTAAGGTGCATAATATATCTAGACGCTTGAAATTCAACAACGGAAGCTCTTAAGAAATTCAAAATGTCATAACTTTTCACTCTGATGTTCGATTCAGGCGCATAACATATCGAGACGCTCAAAATTGAAAAATGGAAGCTCTCGAGAAATTTAAATGGTCATAACTTTTCACTCGGATGTCTGATTAAGGCACATAATATATTGAGACGCTCGAAATTTAACAACGGAAGCACTCGAGATTTCAAATGGTCATAACATTTCACTTGGTTGTCTGATTCTGGTGCATAATATATGTAGATGCTCGAAATGGATCAAGCGAAGCTCTCGAGAAATTCAAATGGTCATAAAATTTCACTCGGAAGTCCGATTCAGGCGCATAATATATCGAGATGCTCGAAATAGAACAACGGAAGTTCTCGAGAAACTCAACTGGTCATAACTTTTCAGTCGGGTGTCTGATTCAAGCTTATAATATATCGAGATGCTCGAAATTGAACAACAGAAGCTCTCGAGAATTCAAGTGCTCATAACATTTCACACGGGCGTCCGATTGGCGGACATAATATATCGAGACGCTCGAAATTGTACAACAAAAGCTCTCGAGAAATTCAAAAGGTAATAACTTTTCTCTCGGATGTCCGATTAAGGCGCATAAGATATCGAGACACTCAAAATTGAACAATAGAAGCTCTGGAGAACTCAAATTGTCATAACGTTTCACTCGGGTGTCCGATTCAGGCGCATAATATATCTAGACGCTCGAAATTGATCAATGGAAGCTCTCGAGAAATTCAAATGGTCATATCATTTCACTCGGATACCCGATTAAGGCGCATAATATATCAAGACGCTTAAAATTGAACAACAGAGGCTCTCGAGAATTCAAATGGTCATAACTTTTCACTCAGATGTCAGATTAAAGCGCATAATATATAGAGACGGTCAAAATTGAACAACGAAAGCTCTCGAGAAATTCAAATGATCATAACTTTTCACTCGGATGTTCCATTCAGGCGCCTAACATATCGAGACGCTCGAAATTGAACAACAGAATCTCTCGAGAATTTCAAATGGTCATAACTTTTCACTCGGATGTCCGATTAAGGTGCATAATATATCGAGACGCTCGAAATTGACCAACAGATGCTCTCGAGAATTCAAATGGTCATAGCTTTTCACTCGGATGTCCGATTCTGGCGTATGATATATCTAGACGCTCAAAATTGATCACCATAAGCTCTCGAGAATTCATGTGGTCATAAATTTTCACACGGATGTCGGATTCGGGAACATAATATATCGCGACGGTCGAAATTGTACAACGGAGGCTCTCAAAAAATTCAACTGGTCATAAATTTTCACTCGGGTTTCCGATTCAGCCGCATAATATATCTAGACGCTAGAAATTGATCATTAGAAGCTCTCGAGAAATTCAAATGGTCATAACTTTTCACTCGGATGTCCGATTAAGGTGCATAATATATCGAGACGCTCGAATTTGAACAACGGAAGCTCTTGAGAATTCAAATGGTCATAACTTTTCACACGGATGTCCGATTAAGGTGCATAATATATCGAGATGCTTGAAATTGAACAACGGATTCTCTCGAGAATTCAAATGGTCATAACTTTTCACTCGGATGTCCGATTCTGGCGTATGATATATCTAGACGCTCAAAATTGATCACCAGAAGCTTTCGAGAATTCATGTGGTCATAAATTTTCACACGGATGTCGGTTTCGGGGACATAATATATAGAGACGGTCGAAATTGTACAACGGAGGCTCTCGAGAAATTCAACTGGTCAAAACTTTTCACTCGGGTGTCCGATTCAGGCGCATAATATATCTAGATGCTAGAAATTGATCATTAGAAGCTCTCGAGAAATTCAAATGGTCATAACTTTTACTCGGATGTCCGATTAAGGTGCATAATATATCGAGACGCTCGAAATTGAACAACGGAAGCTCTCGAGAATTCAAATGGTCATAACGTTTCACACGAATTTCCGATTAAGGTGCATAATATATCGAGATGCTCGAAATTGAACAACGGATTCTCTCGAGAATTCAAATGGTCATAACTTTTCACTCGGATGTCCGATTCTGGCGTATGATATATCTAGACGCTCAAAATTGATCACCAGAAGCTCTCGAGAATTCATGTGGTCATAAATTTTCACACGGATGTTGGATTCGGGGACATAATATATCGAGACGGTCGAAATTGTACAATGGAGGCTCTCGTGAAATTCAACTGGTCATAACTTTTCACTCGGGTTTCTGATTCAGCCGCATAATATATCTAGACGCTAGAAATTGATCATTAGAAGCTCTCGAGAAATTCAAATGGTCATAACTTTTCACTCGGATGTCCGATTAAGGTGCATAATATATCGAGACGCTCGAATTTGAACAACGAAAGCTCTTGAGAATTCAAATGGTCATAACTTTTCACACGGATGTCCGATTAAGGTGCATAATATATCGAGACGCTCGAAATTGAACAACGGATGCTCTCAAGAATTCAAATGGTCATAGCTTTTCGCTCGAATGTCCGATTCTGGCGTATGATATATCTAGACGCTCAAAATTGATCAGCAGATGCTTTCGAGAATTCATGTGGTCATAAATTTTCACACGGATGTCGGATTCGGGGACATAATATATCGAGACGGTCGAAATTGAACCACGAAGGCTCTCGAGAAATTCAATTGGTCATAAGTTTTCACCCGGGTGTCCGATTCAGGCGCATAATATATCTAGACGCTTGAAATTCAACAACGGAAGCTCTTAAGAAATTCAAAATGTCATAACATTTCACTCTGATGTTCGATTCAGGCACCTAACATATCGAGACGCTCAAAATTGAAAAACGGAAGCTCTCGAGAAATTTAAATGGTCATAACTTTTCACTCGGATGTCTGATTAAGGCACATAATATATCGAGACGCTCGGAATTTACCAACGGAAGCACTCGAGATTTCAAATGGTCATAACATTTCACTTGGTTGTCCGATTCTGGTGCATAATATATGTAGACGCTCGAAATGGATCAAGCAAAGCTCTCGAGAAATTCAAATGGTCATAAAATTTCACTCGGAAGTCCGATTCAGGCGCATAATATATCGAGATGCTCGAAATAGAACAACGGAAGTTCTCGAGAAACTCAACTGGTCATAACTTTTCCCTCGGGTGTCTGATTCAAGCGTATAATATATCGAGATGCTCGAAATTGAACAACAGAAGCTCTCGAGAATTCAAGTGGTCATAACATTTCACATACGGGGCGTCTGATTGGGGGACATAATATATCGAGACGCTCGAAATTGTACAACAAAAGCTCTCGAGAAATTCAAAAGGTAATAACTTTTCTCCCGTATGTCCGATTAAGGCGCATAAGATATCGAGACACTCGAAATTGAACAATAGAAGCTCTGGAGAACTCAAATTGTCATAACGTTTCACTCGGGTCTCCGATTCAGGCGCATAATATATCTAGACGCTTGAAATTGATCAATGGAAGCTCTCGAGAAATTCAAATGGTCATATCATTTGACTCGGATATCCGATTAAGGCGCATAATATATCAAAGACGCTCAAAATTGAACAACAGAGGCTCTCGAGAATTCAAATGGTCATAACTTTTCACTCGGATGTCCGATTAAAGCGCATAATATATAGAGACGGTCAAAAATTGAACAACGAAAGCTCTCGAGAAATTCAAATGTTCATAACTTTTCACTTGGATGTTCCATTCAGGCGCATAAATATCGAGACGTTCAAGTGAACAACGGAAGCTCTGAGAACTCAAATTGGTCATAACGTTTCCACTCGAGTTCCGATTCAGGCGCATAATATATCTAGAACGCCTCGAAATTGTTCAATTAAGGCGCATAAGATATCGAATTGCTCGAAATTGTACAACGGAGACTCTCGAGAAATTCAAAAAGGTAATAACTTTTCTCCCGTGTCCGATTAAGGCGCATAAAGATATCGAGACAACTCGAAATTGAACAACGGTTGCTCGAGAATTCAAATGGTCATAGCTTTTTACTCGGATGTCCGATTCCTGGCGTATGATATCTCTAGACGCTCAAAATTGATCACACAGATAGCTTTCGAGAATTCATGTGGTCCATAAATTTTCACAA